>NC_090393.1:27226753-27526753 GCF_036365525.1 Heterodontus francisci | reverse complement strand
AAAAATTTACTTTTCACATTTGGGAGAATAAAAGTTAAATTTATATGAATGTGAAAATATCAGCGGCCACGCATAGCATTCTGATGGCATGAAATTTGACATAGGGACTTCACATCTTTACATTCTTATACTTCATCTGTAGCTGTGGATCACTGGAAAGATCTTTAAAAAATTATATTGGGGAAGAAATAAATATACCACATTTAATAATGTTCATTTGCAATTTATTCATGAAAAATTATATTTATAATTGACTCTTGCCTGTAGCACTGCTGGCATTGCCAGTGATGCCCACATCCTGTGAATGATTTTTTAAAAATTATAGCCACTCCATACTTGTAAAATAAACCCAGTTGTGCACTGCTGTCAATGGGACAAATTTCCATTTTCAGCAGACATCGAGGGGGAGGCATGTGTGAGGAAGAGTGGACAGTGTGTCCACCACCTACCCAATGTCACTGGCAAGAGACTTGACCAATTTATACCTTCAGGCCTCAGTACCATTCTGTGAGTAAGCTACTTGTGCATTTTGAAGAGCTCACTGAAGAGAGAGGTCCAGAAATCCAGCAGCTCCAGTGTAGAGCCAACCAGTGCAGGTGGGTTAAAGGCAGCGAGGTGATTCATGGCAAGGCAGAGAGGAGGGCCATGGCATGGCATGTATCTGCACTTGTGTACACTGATGCTTCATCAAATTGGGAAGTAGAATATAAAGAATATTGGCGGAATGTTAACTCGCTCAAAGCACTTGCACAGAGTTAAAATCAGATCCATTGTTCCTGATTTGTTCCTTCTCTAAGATACATTTTATCATTGTCTAGTAGTTCATAATTTGAGGATTTTGAATAAGGTAGGCATTGGCACATATTAAACATACTATTTTTTGAAAATGTTTAGGTTCACCTGGACAACAAGGACCTATTGGACCTCCTGGGCCTCCAGGGAAAGATGTAAGTCATTGCAAAAATGGAATGTAAATAATTCATGTGATTTTAGTGGAGAAAACATTCAAATTTCACAGTATGCCCATTCGTGGCCGCAATAGTATGTACTGTTTTTGTTGGTGTCCTTGTAAGCTTTACTTTCACAGATTCAAAACATATAATTGGAACCTGAAATACTCCTGTGCATGAAGAGAATTTGTCTTAATAAATAGGAAGCTATTAATTCCTCGTATGATAACTTCATAGTGAGGGAAATGTAGGTTACTGTACAAATCAGACCTTGCTTTTCTAAACAAAAACTTAATTTTTCATAGGGATTGACTGGTCGGCCAGGTTTACCAGGGCTAGAAGGACCTAAAGGTGAAAAAGGAGACAGAGTAAGTTGCAGACATGTTCACAAGGTTGGAGTAGGACATAAATGATGCACTAGACTTGTTAGTATGACTTATAGGCCACAAAGTAATTTATAGTTACTTCTATGTGATAAGAAATAAGATCCCAAGAAAACAAATATTTTAAATGTTTCACCATGAATATTGTGTGAAGGTGGGATTGTCATCAACTAAAACAAACAAGTCTGTCAGGCCTAATGGCTTATCCAACCCTCAATTTCTCCATGCTCCGACATACTTATTCTCCCTCCCCTCCACCATAGGTTCCAATCTTACCAGTTCGACTGTAGACAAGCATTTCTAGGAATCCCACAGCTGCACCATCGCCTGCAGAGTCCCACAAGGATCTATTCTTGGCCCACTGCCTTGTTAATCTGTATGCTGCCCATTAGCAAAGTCATCCACAGACATGGGGTCAGCTTCCACAGCAATCCCATGACCAAGAAATTGAATCATAGCTCAACCCAAAGCTCTGCAACCCTGCCACATCCAGTTGTGAATGGTGATGGAAGATTAAGCAACTAATGAGAGGAGGAAGCCCCATAAAAATTCCCATGCTCCCCATTCTCAATAATGATGGAGCCCAGGATATGAGTGCAAAAGATGAGACTGAAGCATTTGCATCCATCTCCAGCCAGAACTGCCAAGTAGATGATCCTGCTGGCCTCTTCCTGAGGTCCCCAACTTCACAGATACCACCAGTCCTCAGTCAATTTGATTCACACCTCGTAATGTCAAGAAACAGCTGAAGGCACTGGATACAGCAAAGTCTGTGGGTCCTATCAACATCCAAATATAGTGCTGAGGGCTTGTGCTCCAGAACTAGCCACACCCCTAGCCAAGTTTTTCCAGTACAGTTCCAACACTGGCAGCTACCAAACAAAGTGAAGAATTGCCCAGGTATGTACTGAGGATATCACAGCTGTGCTGAAGGAGGGCACTATGGAGGACTCGAGCAGTGAGGCAATATGGACAGAACTCAGAAATAGGAAGGGTGCGATAACAATGTTGGGGTTGTACTACAGGCCTCCCAATAGCGAGCGTGAGATAGAGATACAAATATGCAAACAGATTATGGAAAGATGTAGGAGCAACAGGGTGGTGGTGATAGGAGATTTTAATTTTCCCAACATTGACTGGGATTCACTTAGTGTTAGAGGTCTAGATGGAGCAGAATTTGTAAGGAACATCCAGGAGGGTTTTCTAGAGCAGTATGTAAATAGTCCAACTCGGGAAGGGGCCATACTGGACCTGGTGTTGGGGAATGAGCCCGGCCAGGTGTTTGAAGTTTCAGTAGGGGACTACTTTGGGAATAGTGATCACAATTCCGTAAGCTTTAAAATACTCATGGACAAAGACGAGAGTGGTCCTAAAGGAAGAGTGCTAAATTGGGGGAAGGCCAACTATACCAAAATTCGGCAGGAGCTGGGGAATGTAGATTGGGAGCAGCTGTTTGAAGGTAAATCCACATGTGATATGTGGGAGGCTTTTAAAGAGAGGTTATTTAGTGTGCAGGAGAGACATGTTCCTGTGAAAATGAGGGATAGAAATGGCAAGATTAGGGAACCATGGATGACAGGTGAAATTGTGAGACTAGCTAAGAGGAAAAAGGAAGCATACATAAGGTCTAGGCGGCTGATGAAAGACGAAGCTTTGAAAGAATATCGGGAATGTAGGACCAATCTGAAACGAGGAATTAAGAGGGCTAAAAGGGGTCATGAAATATCTTTAGCAAACAGGGTTAAAGAAAATCCCAAAGCCTTTTATTCATATGTAAGGAGAAAGAGGGTAACTAGAGAAAGGATTGGCCCACTAAAGGACAAAGGAGGAATGTTATGCTTGGAGTCAGAGAAAATGGGTGAGATTCTAAACGAGTACTTTGCATCGGTATTCACCGAGGAGAGGGACATGACGGATGTTGAGGTTAGGAACAGATGTTTGATTACTCTAGGTCAAGTCGGCATAAGGAGGGAGGAAGTGTTGGGTATTCTAAAGGGCATTAAGGTGGACAAGTCCCCAGGTCTGGATGGGATCTATCCCAGGTTACTGAGGGAAGCGAGAGAGGAAATAGCTGGGGCCTTAACAGATATCTTTGCAGCATCCTTAAACACGGGTGAGGTCCCGGAGGACTGGAGAATTGCTAATGTTGTCCCCTTGTTTAAGAAGGGTAGCAGGGATAATCCAGGTAATTATAGACCGGTGAGCCTGACGTCAGTGGTAGGGAAGCTGCTGGAGAAGATACTGAGGGATAGGATCTATTCCCATTTGGAAGAAAATGGGCTTATCAGTGATAGGCAACATGGTTTTGTGCAGGGAAGGTCATGTCTTACCAACTTAATAGAATTCTTTGAGGAAGTGACAAAGTTGATTGATGAGGGAAGGGCTGTCGATGTCATATACATGGACTTCAGTAAGGCATTTGATAAGGTTCCCCATGGCAGGCTGATGGAGAAAGTGAAGGCGCATGGGGTCCAAGGTGTACTAGCTAGATAGATAAAGAACTGGCTGGGCAACAGGAGACAGAGAGTAGCAGTAGAAGGGAGTTTCTCAAAATGGAGACGTGTGACCAGTGGTGTTCCACAGGGATCCGTGCTGGGACCACTGTTGTTTGTGATATACATTAATGATTTGGAGGAAAGTATAGGTGGACTGATTAGCAAGTTTGCAGACGACACTAAGATTGGTGGAGTAGCAGATAGTGAAGGGGACTGTCAGAGAATACAGCAGAATATAGATAGATTGGAGAGTTGGGCAGAGAAATGGCAGATGGAGTTCAATCAGGGCAAATGCGAGGTGATGCATTTTGGAAGATCCAATTCAAGAGTGAACTATACAGTAAATGGAAAAGTCCTGGGGAAAATTGATGTCCAGAGAGATTTGGGTGTTCAGGTCCACTGTTCCCTGAAGGTGGCAACGCAGGTAAATAGAGTGGTCAAGAAGGCATACAGCATGCTTTCCTTCATCGGACGGGGTATTGAGTACAAGAGTTGGCAGGTCGTGTTACAGTTGTATAGGACTTTGGTTTGGCCACATTTGGAATACTGCGTGCAGTTCTGGTCGCCACATTACCAAAAGGATGTGGATGCTTTGGAGAGGGTGCAGAGGAGGTTCACCAGGATGTTGCCTGGTATGGAGGGCGCTAGCTATGAAGAGAGGTTGAGTAGATTAGGATTATTTTCATTAGAAAGACGGAGGTTGAGGGGGGACCTGATTGAGGTGTACAAAATCATGAGAGGTATAGACAGGGTGGATAGCAAGAGGCTTTTTCCCAGAGTGGGGGATTCAATTACTAGAGGACACGAGTTCAAAGTGAAAGGGGAAAAGTTTAGGGGGGATATGCGTGGAAAGTTCTTTACGCAGAGGGTGGTGGGTGCCTGGAATGCGTTGCCAGCGGAGGTGGTAGATGCGGGCACGATGGCGTCTTTTAAGATGTATCTAGACAGATACATGAATGGGCAGGAAGAAAAGAGATACAGACCCTTAGAAAATAGGCGACATGTTTAGATAGAGGATCTGGATCGGCGCAGGCTTGGAGGGCCGAAGGGCCTGTTCCTGTGCTGTAATTTTCTTTGTTCTTTGTACTGGCTACAAAAAGCAGGACAATTCCAATCCGACCAATTATCGCCCTATCAGTCTACTCTCAATTGTGAGCAAAGTGATGGAAGGTGTCGTCAACAGTGCTATCCAGTGCACTTACTCACCAATAACCTACACACCCACAAGTTGCCAAGGCTTCTTCAGCAGCACCTGCAAAACCCATGACCTCTTCATGCCTAAAAGGACAAGGGCAGCAGATGCATGGAAACACCATCACTTCCGAATACTGTCCTGACCTAGATATATATCACTCATTGTCTCTGGGTAAAAATTCTGGAACTGCCTACCTAATAGCATTATGGGACTACCTTCACCTGGACTGCAGCAGCTCAAGAAGGAGGCCGACTACCACTTTCTCAAGGGCAACCAGGGACTGGTAATAAACACCACCCTTGCTAATGATGCCTACATCCCAAAGAATGTTTTTTTTTTAATTAAAGGCTAGGGACAATTAAAGGTGGGTGTTGCAATGGCAGGATACAATTAATGAAAGCTCTTTATAAAAGCTTAAAAGCTTAGATTTTTTGAATGCTGAAATGGCAACGATTAACAAGTGACAGCCAAAGATAAAGTCCTTATGTATAGTCTTGAGGCAACAGCTGATTGGTTCTGTTACTGGCTGTGGCAGCGTTATGGGCCATGTTAGTAGCAGGTGTTGTTAACAGCAGAAGGCACAGATCTATGTCTGATATTGCTGACCCAGTTCCTGTGGAGACACTTCTCCACAGCAGTTGACCAATGATTTGTAGCATCTAGGCAGGTTCAGCCAATTGCTGGCTGATTATCACCCTGACATACCTTCTTTCCTGTAAAGCATGACTTGCTATGAATGGAGTGCTTCTGTAGAATTATCCAGTTCTGTGTCATTTAAATACTCCAATAAAGATCCTGCCAGTATCAGGCAGGAACTTCACGTATTTGTGGGGTTGAAAATCACACATTTTCAATGCCACACATTTCCACTAATTTGTTAGGTTGCTGATTGCAAAGAAAAAGACTCATGTTCCTGTTTTTTGTTCAAGAAATGTCCAGTCTGAGAAGTTGACTTAGCTTTTCTCTTTTTTTGTCAAATAGTCACATATTTCCAAGTCTAATTTGTGCCATCTGCTGTTGCAAAAACTAATTTTAAAATAACAAATCGTAACTCTGTAGTTGTTTGCTTAATGGCTGCAATATGAATGAAATTTGTGTTTTCAACTCAATCAGGGTCTATCTGGATATCCTGGAGAAAGAGGTGTCAGAGGAGGAACAGTAAGTTGTAGTACCAGTTTTCACACTTACCTCAAATTTTCATGACTGAATTGATATGTTTATTTCACCTATTTTTTGACCCAGTTAATATCCTTATATATGTTGAGTTGTAAAGTTTCTGTTACCTGAAACAAATGGGCCTAAAAACGAGTATGCAGGGAAACTCCTGGCACCCAATTCTGCCTCGCTATCATTGAACAAGCAAATGGCAGATTCCTGTGGACTGGGAGGAGGGAAGGGCAACTGGGAGGGGGCCGCAGACATGGGCTGGTGGGGTTGCGACGGCTAAGGGGTCCAGCGACTGGGGTTGGGGTGAGGAAACTGGGAAGTGTGAGGCAGGGCGACCAGGACAGGGCAGCTGACTGGGAGAACAGAGCAATCACAAGGTGGCCAGGTCAGCGGCCTGCTATTTTAATGTCGGACCCCCTCCCCAGCCCTCAATCCATGTTCAGGTGAGTATTTTTAACGATCTTACCTTTTTGGTGGTAGCCTGCTGTGGTCCCTTTAAGGACTACCTGCTAGGCCGCATATAGACCTTGTCTTTCTTAATGCAGTGCTGTTGCCTCAGGGAAAAGCATTATCACAGAGTTGGCTTCAAACAGGTGAAAGCATTCGATACAGAGTGTAAATTTATACAGGGAAAAAATCAGCAGATAATGAGGAGTACACCACATACTTTTTAACATTTTGTGAGACCAAAATAACAAAGCCCTTTAAAAGTCTAAGAGTGCTTTTAACTCATAATTGGATGACTGTAACAAAGGTACTTTCCTCTGTGTTTCACCACTGCATTGTAGAATGATCACAGAGTGTGCATTACCCAAGAATTGTCAACATTGTCACAATATGCACTTGGACAGCTTTTGTGAAGCAAAGTTCATTTGTGGTGGTTCCATCATTAGAGATAATGACTCAGTCTGTAAGTTTGCATTCTATAACTTCAGTCAGACAGTCATCTGCAAACAAAATCAGCTCTGTCCTTAAGGATCTATAATTTGGTAAGTTATAGTTTAAATGGGGCGAAACTCATGTGGGCAGGCAGGTGGGCAATCTAGTTCTCCAGATTATAGCTCAGGCAGCGAAGGTAAAAATGACCCCCTTGTATTCACTGTTCCAAAGCTTCTTTTTTATTTCATATATTTAGTTTGACCTTTCCTGATAAGGAAATAACTATCAGCCTATTGAAGTTTATCCCTCTTGTAGATTATCTCTCCCTTAATGGTATCTCAATTTACTTTGTGTTCTTTTTTCGCACATATTTTGTCCCTTGTCTCCTCCCTTAGAAATCGTGTGGGTTTTTTTGCTTCCTTTTTTTAATCTTTCTAGGTCTGATCAAGCTGAGAGATATCAGTGTTTGGCAACAGAACATTTTTCCACTCTTTGCACCTAAGCATTCTCAGGTCAGGTTAGATTTAAGAGTAATTTCCTTTCTATTCTGCACCAACACGCTGCCTTTGTGCCTTAACCCCAACTCAGAAAAATGCACCAGTGTAACATTTCCATTTCCCACCATTTGTTCCAATCATCTCATTTCCGTCTCTGATTGATTGGCTGCTTGAACTCAATTCACTCAGGGCATTTTCAAACGGCAGTAGTTTGTGTGTGAGCCGGATTGCAGGATGAAAGGACAAAGGAGGATATGCTGATAGAGTTAGATGAAGAAGGATGGGAGGAGGTTCATGTGGAGCATAAACACAGCCAGCACAATGCCACAGACCGGTTGGGCTGAATGGTCTGTTTCTGTGCTGTAAATTCTTTGTAATGTATCATCGCACTGTGCACATTGCTTGTACCCCTTTCTACAATAAGATATTTTTATTTAGATGTAGTAATTTTCTTCCTGCTGCTGATAGGGTGTTACTAGCTTCTATCATTACTTTCACTTCCTCTTTTGTTGTGTTTTATCTTATATTGTGCAATTCTTATTTTTTTTAAAACTGCATTTATTATTGCTTGTGGAACCTTATTACTCCAATGTTCTGTTCTTGCAGCGATCTATTTCATTGTACCATTGCCCGACTCTGCCCCACCTCAGTTCATCCACTGCCGAAACCCTCATCTATAACTTTGTTAACTCTAGACTTGACCATTCCAACACACTCCTGGCCAGCCTCCCATGTTCTACCCTCTGTAAACTTGAGATCATCCAAAACTCTGCTTGCCCATGTCCTAACTTGCACCAACTCCCATTCATCCATCACCCTCTATGCTTGCTGATTTACATTGGCAATCAGTTAAGCATGGCCTCAATTTTAAAATTCTCATCCTTGTTTTCAAATCCCTCCATGGCCTTGCCCTCCCTATCTCTGTAATCTCCTCCAGCCATACAACCTTCCGAGATATCCCGCTCCAATAATTCTGGCCTCCTGAGAACCCCCAATTTTAATCACTCCTCTATTGGTGACTATGCCTTTAGCTGTCAAGGCCCTAAACGCTGGAATTACCTCCGCAAGCCTCCTCGCCTTTATACCTCTCTAAATCTCTTTCCTCATTTAAGATGGTCCTTAAAACCTACCAGTTTAACCTCTTTGACCAGACTTTTGGTCATCTGCCCTAATATCTCCTTCTGTGGCTCAGTGTCAAAGTGAGAAGCACTTTGGAATGTTTTACTATGTTAAAGGTGCTATATAAATACAAGTTGTTGTTGTTTCCCTGGCTTCAGTGCAATCACTTGTATTCTCAAAGTGTTTTATTCATGTATTTTACATAGCAACAATTAGATTGTGAAAGTTGGCAGTGGCTTACTATGTTTACTGTGCTGAGCATTCAAGACAGATTGTTGTATATATCTTTGAATCTGGATTTCATATCATAGAATTGTACAGAACAAAAGGAGGCTATTCGGCTCATCATGCTTATGCTGGCACTTGAAAGAGCTATCCTGTTAGTCCCACACCCCTGTTCCATCCCCATAGCCTCTGCAAATATTTCCTTTTCAATTATATATCAAATTTTCCTTTGCAGCGGTTGCATGGAGCAGGTTTTCTATACACTGGGATTGAATGCGAAGTGGTTTGCCCACATTGCAGCGGATCAGGTACAATTTACCTGATTAACTGTATTTGTTTCTACTTTTTTTTCATTAATTTTGTCCAATTCTCATTTTATTCCAGATTCCCATCATTTGTAGTCTTTTTATTACATAAAAGATAAAGTTGCATTCGAAAGGGTACAGAGAAGAACACCAGGATTGATCCCAAGCATAAAAGGGAGAGCCATGAGGAAAGATTAGAGAAGTTTAAGTAATAAATTCTTGGGTTTTTTGGGGGGAGCTTTATCAAATTATATAAAACTTACTGAACAACATATATAAGGTAAACCAGAAAGTTAATTCAAAGTACACCAAAAAAGTAGGACCCTGAGTACAAAAGTAGAAATTTAGAACAGATAAAGAAGAAAGGCTGAATCTAGGAGCTGTTACTTAAAGTAGCCAACTAACCAGGCCCAGTCATATAGTGCACAGGTTGTCACTGAAGGACTCGGAAAAAGGGAAGACCACCATCAAGACTGTGAGCAGATTTGAGGAAGTTCCGGAGAAGTGTGCCTTGTGGTGAATCACAGAATCAGAATCACAGAATAATACAGTGCAGAAGAGGCCTTTCAGCCCATCGAGTCTGCACCGATGCATTAAAGACACCTGACCTGTCTACCTAATCCCATTTGCCAGCACTTGGCCCATAGCCTTGAATGTTGTGACGTGCCAAGTGCTCATCCAGGTACTTTTTCAAGGATGTGAGACAACCTGCCTCTACCACCCTCCCAGGCAGTGCATTCCAGACTGTCACCACCCTCTGGGTAAAAAAGTTCTTCCGCAAATCCCCCTTAAACCTCCTGCCCCTCACCTTAAACTTGTGTCCCCTAGTAACTGACCCTTCAACTAAGGGAACAGCTGCTCCCTATCCATTCTGTCCATGCCCCTCATAATCTTGTGCACCTCGATCAGGTCACCCCTCAGTCTTCTCTGCTCCAGCGAAAACAACCCAAGACCGCACCCATGGAGTTCGGATTGAGAGGGAACTGCTGTCGGAAGAAGAACAGCGGCTAAATCCTTGAAAAAAGTAGCTGACAATCTACCTGAGGAATTTCAGAGTTGTGAAGAACTGTGTGACTGTAATTGTTGCAATATATGCTGGGTGGACTGTCCAGTGAAACTGTGAGACCCATCTCTGCTGTATCTGATAGTTAAGGTGTAATTTGTAATATATGTTGTTACGATCCCGTTAGGAACCATTAACTTTTAAAAAGAGAAAGTCGAATTCCCAGTTATTACTGAAAGAATTAAACCACAAGATTTTACATTTTAAACAAAAACCTTTACTGTACAAATGTAAAACAAAGCAAAACACTATTAACTTAGCACTACAGTTTGAAATCACTTGTACTTAGAAACTTAACAAAACATAAAGACATATACTTTAAACTCAATTTCGACAGAGCACCCCCATTTGACTTTTACTTCCACTTCAAGAGATCCCCTATATTTTACAGGATATTGGTGGTTTATTCACTTCTCCTGCGACCAATCCAAATTGTACTAAAGCTCTTAGGAATTCACTTTGATTTTCCTTAATTTCTCAGCTGTCTTCTGCAGTATGAGATCTGCTGGGGATTTTCCCATTAGTATCCATCTAGGCAATCCTCCAACTTTCTTTCAACAATTCACAAATTTGGATTTCCAGCTTGAGCATGGACCTTATTCAAAACAGAAACACCCCTGGTTCCTGATGGCCACTTCACTGCTGAGTCCAGCAGCTTCCAAAGCCAACTGCTTTCTAAAAGCCAACTGATTGACTGAACAAACTACCTGTCTGTGATTAAGCACAGAGATTTTAAAAAACCTAACCAACAGGCACCCCCCTGCATCATCTAACTCCATAGCAATGTGGTACATGTGGCATGTCCCAGATAGCAATTTAAGCTAATTACCTCCAACTGCCAAAACATTTATTTGATTTTGATGCCCACGTGACTAATTGATATTGCTAACAATGACAGAGCAATCCCTTCCAGATTTTCTGGTTTCAACTCCCAACTAAACAAGTCCACCTGCTTTTTTATGGCTCTCACCTCTCTAACTCTCTCTATAAACACTCCTGGAGAGATCTTTGAACGTTAAATCTTGGGTGGTCTGCAACCTTTTGAAATTCTTAGAGATGTACATTTAATTCCCTAAAACTAAAAGTGACTTCTAAAATATTAATACAAACCATGAATTAGATGATCGTAACAATATATTTACTGTGATCTGTCTGTTGCTTCACATTAAATTTATGTTGGTTTTGGTTTGAGTGTTATAGTAAAATTTATAAAAGTGAAATCGTGTCCATTTGTTTGATTTCCTAAATTGGGGTCAGTCGGTGGATTCAATTATTTTCCTTTGTTGGTGGTCTCCACGAGGATCATAACATCTATGCTGTACTCAATCTCAAACTAGTACAAGCGCTTGCTGCACTACAGTAGAACAGACAACCACAACTTCTTCCCAACTAGTAAATGTTAGATATTAACCAGTAAATACTTAGCTTTTATTTTTAAAATAATAACTTTAGTGCTGTGACTTCAGTCATGAACAGCAGATTCTTAAAAGCCAAGTGATTTTGGAAGGGTTTATGGTGGAACATGAAAAATTGCAGAAAGTTTGCACAGAGGCGAGGCATGGATTTCCTCTTCCTTCCTAACTGAAATCAAGCGTGATAGTGGCAGAAAAGGGGACAAATTCAGACTGTGAGGCCTATTGCCACCTCAGTCTCCATATACCTATTTCTCTCCTGCAACCCCTACTGGGATCACACTGGTCGCTTCTTCCTTACTCAGTGGGTGCAGGAACAGAGAGACCTGGGGTTATGGGGGGGGAAGGTGACGGGGGTGGTGGTTGGGGGGTAGTATATGTGCACAAATCATTGAAGGTGACAGGGCAGGTTAAGAAAATGGTTAAAAAGGAATTTGGGAGATTTGACTTCATGAATAGAGGCATAGAGTACAAAACCGAGGAAGTTATGATGAACCTTTATAAAACATTGGTTCGGCCTCAACTGGAGTATTGTGTCCAATTCTGGGCACCACACTTTAGGAAGGATGTGAAGGCTTTGGCGAGGGTACAGAAAAGAATCACGAGAATGGTTCCAGGGATGAGGGACTTCAGTTACGGAGACAGATTGGAGAAGCTGAGATTGTTCTCCTTAGAGAAATGTTTGAGAGGAGATTTGATAGAGATGTTCAAAGTCACGAGAGGTCTAGACAGCATAGGTAGAGAGAAATGTTCCTACTGGTGGAAGGGTTGAAAATCAGAGGACACTGATTTAAGGTGATTCGCAAAAGAACCAACGGCAACATAAGGAAAACTTTTTTATGCAGCAAGTGGTTGGGATCTGGATTGCACCTGTGTGGTGGAGACAGATGTAATTGAGGCTTTCAAAGGGGAACTGGATAAGCACCTGAAGAGAGAAAATTTGCAGGGCCATGGGGAAAGGGCCAGGGAGTGGGACTAGATGAGTTGCTCTTGCAGAGACCCAGCACAAATGTGACGAGCCAAATGGCCTCCTTCTGTACTACAACCATTCTATGATTGTATGAGGTGTTGAGGCCCAGGGTCCCAACCACTTTCTCTCTCATCTGCCCCTGTTCCTGGCAGTCATCAGGACCACCATGACTGTAGGCCTGAGACAGCAGCAGAAATGGTAGAAGAGGGCATAATTGAGGCCTCCTCTCCCACCTATTGTTTACATGCTGATGGCCTCAGCCCTGATTTGGTCCAGGCTTGAGAGTTCTGTGGCTAATCTAGCATTCCCTCTTGCTTCTTTGTGTGCTGAAACAATGGTCCCACTGCAGCATAGTAATGATTTTCCTGGGCACCATTGTTGGACTCCTACTTGCTGATGTGATTCCTACCAGGAGTTCACTATGGATACCTAATGACCCTTACCTGAAAAATGGAGCTGGAACGATGATGTGGAGTTGGGGGTAGATGTCCCATCCTGACTCTGTGGGGGTAGAATCCTGTATGGGATGCTGTGGCAAGATGGTGCTTTCCTTTTCCTCCAATTTTATTTCCTCCTGTCCTGAAGTATTTATGCTAGAGTATAGTTCCACAGATACAGCAAGTATCTCTGGTATTTTTCATGTATTATTCCAGACAGTAGTCTATCATGATGGTCATTGCAGCAAGTCTGATGCTGTCATTACTCACCAACCTCATCATGGTCTTACAGCAGAATCACTGGTTGAATTCCCTGCCTTTCCACCTTCTCAGGTCCCTGTATGCTGGGTCCAACTTTAGCACTTTTGCCCTGACCAAAGCCATACTGAGGCAGCATTAGCACTTCCACTGGCACACTAACTGAAACTGAGGACTCAGCATGGACTAGGCAATTAATCTGCAAGTTTCTAGTTGCCATCACTCAGTGCCACACAAGGTAGGGCATTTGTCTACTGAGCAGCTAAAAGGCTAGGAAGGAACATGTGCCCTTCATTTTTAAAGTAACGGCTTAGACAAATCCTGAAACGGGTCAAATTCAGATCTTTTCAAATAAAAGCGGAACTGCCCCTATACACTTATGACCCATCCACAGTTGCTGCGTGTACTAGTATTTTCATTAGGCCATAAGAGATTTACACTTAATTATTGTGTCATATTTTAAAGGGGGAGCCAGGAATGAAAGGAGAGCCAGGAGATAAAGGACCACCGGTAAGCTCCAAATCCGTACTGGATAGTACTTTTGTAAAAAGTCAAGCAATAGTCTGTTTAAACTTGCACATAACGGAAATAGCTTTGTGAAAATTAGTTAATCAGCAGCCTGTTAAAATAAACATGCTCTGTTTAGATCTTACATTTTTATACTTCAGATAGCTTTTTCCCTTGTGTATATTTATCTGAGTGAGACAGCAGAATAGTCGACAGAATCATTAGAGAGATACTTTGAGTCCACCTTTAGATATATTTGGTGGTATAAAATCTAATTTTGCCTTTATTACTGGCACATACTGTCTCCGTTCTGCATTTTGGCCACCGCAGTCCGCTTTGCCCACTCACCAACAACTTTATAGTTTCAAAAAATTACAACAAAGGAACAAACTAGTTTTGTTGCTTGAGGAGCAATGCTGGTGTGAGAAGTGCCCCTGATTTTTTTTAATTTTAAGTCCCTGCAAAAGGAATTTATTTAACAACTAAAATAAAGCCAGATTTTGGGTGGCATAGACTCGTGTACCACAATGTAGCTTAATTTCCAAAAAAATGTTAAAGGAAACAAAAATGCTCAGACCATAAAGGGTATGTGGTTGTTCTAAAATAAAATAAATATATTTAACTGGGCCTGCACTGTGTCTTTACTGTGTGTGTCCATTCTTTGGCAGCACAGAAAATGGCTGCTTTAGCACATGAATGTATTTAAGGTAACAGTGTAGCCCACTTTAAACATAGCACTTAATGTAAGATCATCTATGATTTTACATTATTGTTCAGCACAAAAATAAACACCTGGCAAGACATGGACCCGAGTTTCAAATTCAAATGTTGGTTTGTCGGAATGAGAGGTTCACAATTCTGATGGCTGGCTGTAATTCTTGCTAATTTACAAAACTGCTTTCACAAAATCAAAGACTTGTTGACATTGATTTATGAAAGATATTGCCTTCCACTTTTACAAAATCACAAATGATTTATTTCATGAATCAACAGAAAAATTGCTGAGTAAGTTAGTTCAAAAAAATTAAATAGCCTGTATTCCTTTTGTATGTCTGAGTTTAAAAGAATTAAAATTACTCAATAATATCTTCCTTTTATCAATTTTCCAGTAAAAGAATAAAATCACTCAGCCTGATCTCTATTGCTAAGTTTAATTTTAATCATATGAAGCTACTTTAATGCCCTTGTCAAAATTACAAATCAGAGCTAATTCTACAATATCAATGCATTGTTCTAAAAAAAAAAGTGCTTTGAGCATTATGTCATGATTACAGTAGGTGGTCAGTACCACCTTCTGAAGAGCAATTGGGGATTAGGAAGCTGGCCTTGCCAGCGACGCTCACATCCCAGGAATGAATAAAATAAAAAAAGCAAGTAAGAGAGTGCTTTACAATAGATTGATCTTGAAAAAGGCTTATAAAAAGGATACTGTCCTGTTACAGGTGTAGAAAGCATGAACTGAGCTAGTTGATCAATGTGTATATGCACTATGTACCAAGTTATACTAATATCAGTGTATCCACCAGTAATGTCCTGGTCTGGTTTTCTGACAAGCCGATGAGTAAACAAAGCTTCCAAAGTTTGTTTGCACAGAAATATAAATTGTATTAACACATGTTCCATTTTTACATAAAACCGCTTTGTTAATAACCTTCAGCTAATACCTTTGCAGATGCAAGTTTTTAATTCTGCAGTGTTCAGTTCAGCACACAAGTTATTTTACGGAGTTTGTGAAATTCATCGGCCTGTTGAATGTTTGTGCTGAGATAGCTTCATACTGCATTCAGACTGATTATTCAGATGATACTATCTTTTTGTTTTCCCAAAGTCTCCCACACTATCTCACATCCGAGAGATAGAAAGCTGCTGCCACTCCTCAGCAATGCCAGCCAACAGGAAGTACATAACAATGCCTTGGTGTGACTGGTCCTCCAGTTTTCTGTTGATTTGAACAAGTGCTTGTCCTTTGCTCAGCACCCCTCCATGAGTTTGCAATTGAGGCTGGGAACTCATCATGTGAAGAATAGATGCAAAGCTGGATTTAGCAATCCATGGAGCTGCACATTGGAGCTTCATAGTCCGACATCAGCGTGTGACACTACACCCAAACCAGTTCTAGCTCAGTATCAGCTCCAGGCTGGCTTACTTGTTAATTATTGGTTATATTTAAATGAGAATCAGTTGAATGGCGATGAGTTCTTTGGCATGAAATGGGTAACTACTGGCATTCTAGAACGTAATATAGCATAGAAACATTAGAATGCCTGTAAATTAAAGCATTGTGACCTAAGTTCTGGTTGCAGGAAACTTTTTCATGGAGAATAGTAATCTGGGAATGATTATGAAAGAAACCTTTTTGCATCTATTGTAGCAATGAGAAAATGTCAAGTGTCGCCCAAAGCAGGTGGCTTTTTTTAATGTGTCAAGCCTGAATGCAGTATCCAGCTGGCCAAGCCAGATTTTGGGTACTTCTCACTAGCCAGATTTTCATCTCCCTTACTAAATCATGGTACACACGTCTATAAGCTGAATGGATGTGCATAATTCTGAAGTGGCCTTGTCATCTAAAGTTCTGGTTATACTGCCAGATACATGTTGATGCATTGGCATGAAAATGGCAACAGTGCTGCAGAGTCTGTTTCTGACCTGACCCCAAATGTGCCAAAGATAAAGACCACAAAAGAGAAGTACAGATGAGATATGTCATTTGACTCATTCTGTTCATCTTTCCATCGTCTTATGATGCCTTCCCATTAATTCTGTTCCAACATCTATTTGCCTCTTGCACAACAATAGAGTTTTTGGCTCCAATGTTCTAACTGGAACACCACTCCAGGTATTGATTGCTCTTTGACTGAAGAACTGTTGGCTGAAATATAGGGCTGAATTTGCCTTTTATTGCTCTGTACTTGCAGCCCCTTGTCTGACATTCGTGGTTTGTCTTGAAGCAGTGCTCAGGATTAATGCCTTTAGTACATTGTATAGCTTTATAGGGTCACCTCTCATTCTCTCCCTCCAGGAGGCTGCCTCATGCCATCTGGGTTTGGCAACATGTTCAGTATAGGAATCATTTTATGCATTTGGACTGTGGGAGCCTTGCCCACAAGCAACATGTATCATAAATGTGGACCTCACAACACACAGTTTTCTGATCATTTGTTCTGGTAGTTCATGCCCCTTTTCATAAACTCAAAAATACTAATTGTCCTTTTTATAAATAGTTTTATCTCACTGCATTCAGACTTGTAGCCCTGAAAATCTGCTGGCATGACAGCAGTAAGTGTTAGGATGTGCCCACCTGTGACCGCTACTCCTGACCTGGGTAATGTAGTGTCAGGGGGAAGTCACCTTATTTTAATATTGCTGATGGGCTCCTGCACCAATAGGGCCACATCTTGGATGCTTGCCAGATCAGGGAAACCGATGATAACAGCGGAGTTGCTTGGTCCTGTTTGGGTGAGGGTGGTGGGGGAGGGGACTGCTGGGATCCCCACACTGCTCCTCATTGCCCCCCCCCCCCCAACCCCCGACTCCACAAAATATCTTTGGGCTTACTAGCTACTCCTGTTCCACCAGGCGCCAGGGATGAAGAAACTCTAAGCCTGGAATCCCCTTCTTCGGCCATACCCCTTCTGATATGAGAGATGTTGTTTGGTCTTGTCCCAAACAAAGCCTCACACAAACTGGCAAAGAAGACTAGAAACAGAAATATCAGCATCCCAGCCAAATTTCCAGCCCTTTCACTGGATTTAGGTTGGGAATGTACCAGAAAGGCCCCTGTGTATTTGTACCTTCCACTGCCATGTTCCTCCACACACTTCAACATCTCCAATACGCATTCCTTGCGAGCAAAATGCATCATCTTACACTACTCCACATTAAATTGCATCTGCCACCTTTCTGTGCATTCTGCCTTTCTATGGCCTCCTGAGATCTTTTGCAGTCTTCCTCGTTGTTTGCCAAACCACCTACATTTGTGTCATCCAAGACCAGGTACTTCCCACAGGGAGGGAAGGGAAGGAATAGTTATCCCCAACATCCTCAAATACTACCCAGCAGCATTGGTGGATGCATGGGCGGAACCGTGGCACAGTGGTTAGCACCGCAGCCTCACAGCTCCAGCGGCCCAGGTTCAATTCTGGGTACTGCCTGTGTGGAGTTTGCAAGTTCTCCCTGTGTCTGCGTGGGTTTCCTCCGGGTGCTCCAGTTTCCTCCCACATGCCAAAGACTTGCAGGTTGATAGGTAAATTGGCCATTAGCAATTGCCCCTAGTATAGGTAAGTGGTAGGGAAATATAGGGACAGGTGGGGATGTGGTAGGAATATGGAATTAGTGTAGGATTAGTATAAATGAGTGGTTGATGGTCGGCACAGACTCGGTGGGCCGAAGGGCCTGTTTCAGTGCTGTATCTCTAAACTAAACTAAACTAAACTAAAGTAAGTGGCCTGCGCATTCATCTCTGGATGATTAGCATTAGAACAATTATATGAGGAAACCGAAGGAGGTGTTGCCAAATCACGCATGAACAAAGTTTTTTTATTAACTTGAGTGTGTTGGTTTTGTCTTTTTTTTAACCTAATGACTTACTCAGTAATTAACCATATAATTTAACAAATCAAGCCATTGGAGAAACATTTTAAATATCGTAAACTTCCTAAGCCTATTTAATGCATTTCCCAATTCTGTAAATTCTGGTGGGTACGCTGTAGCTATTTTCTTTGGGGGTTTGATGCTGCTGTTTTGAGAGTATGTTGCCCCATCACTGAACATTTCATTTTTTAAATTCTGTAATCACTTCATTTGAAATTGAAACTTCCATTTCTTTGTGAAAGAAACTGCCATGGTCACATAACGGTCATTGTGCTCCTGGTGGTGCTGTTGTGAAGCCCTTGGTAACGTTGCATGCTATTTTACAACTCAAAATATATTTCCTAGTCATGGCTACAAACATGGTTTCTAGGTTCATTGATTACAGTTAATGAGTTTGTTCAATGTATTCTGCATGTTCCAAACCTTTCTGACTGAATACATTTCGATGATTCAAAAAAAAAATCACATTAATCAAAATATGATTGTGAAAACTGTTTTGGATGTTTTTCTATATGAAGCTGAATGTGCAGCTTCATTAAAAAAAAATGTTTAATAAACATGTCAAATTTTGTCAAAGTCTTCTAAACATGTTATAAATGTGCCAAGTGCTTCAGTCATTTACCTGTTCCTCATGCAGCGGGAAGGGGATACAGCTGTGGAAATGTCATTAAAACTGTCCTCCATTTATGTTGTCTTGTTGCATGACTTACCATGTTATGTGTGTCGGCTGACTCTAATAGTTTGCATCCGGCTGCTTCATTAAACAAAGAAATATGAGCATGCTGATCTGTCCTTGTTTCGCATCCTGCCTTGTACAACATTTCAAGTAATAATGATATGCAGTTATTTAAGATACAAGTTGCATCTGTACTAAAAAGAAAAATTCACCACAGCCTAAACCCAAAGTAAATGGTTTGAACATAATGTTTGCATTCTGCCTAGTGAATAATCTGTTAGATTTGTTAAGAAAAGTGTTCCAAGCTAGCTTGTTTGGGAGTGTTTTTGAAATGTCTGAGCTCCAGATGAATGCATTGCAATGACTACCTAAAAGCAATATCTAAATGTTTGCAGTTTAGAGACTGAAATGGAACCTGCATGCTACTACTGCCTTTGTTTTGGTCATTCGTATGGAATGCTGAAATTGAGGCCAAATCCCTACCAAAAACAAAGGAGGATATGACAGCAAGACAGTTGCTGGCATTTCCCTTGATGGCTGTATCTGTCTTCCACAGGGGGAAGGTATACACCAAATCCGGGAAGCTTTGAAGATTTTAGCAGAGAGGGTATTAATCTTGGAGACTATGATTGGTATTCATGGTGAGTAAAGGGAATAGAAAGATGTTTGCACTGAGTTTAATGGGCAGGCACAACAGGTCACACAACAGAACATGAAAATGTCTAGTGTTTAATTCCCAGCTTATTTTCAACAATTGCTTCTGGTTTGAATTAGGTAAATCATATTTGATTTAGGGAGAAAGTTATACTTAAAGTAAAGGGTGCTAATCAATATTGACGAGCAGTGTTCTTTATTGTGTGTCTGAGTGTGTGATGTCCAATTCTCAGTACAAATCCTTACTGTAGTGCTGTTATTTATGTGTGTATGGGGTTAACCAAATACCCAGACACTGCAACAGTGGGAACTAGGAAAGTCCATGATATTTCAATGGAAACATTAAAATGATCTGAAATTTACAAAGAAAAACCTGCAAATAATCTAGAAAAAGTGTCATATTTACCAGCTGATGTTGTTGGTTTTATTTGCAGTTGAGCCATTATCCAAAATCTTACAAATAGCTACTTAATAAAATTGGACTTCTTTCCTTCTTGAGTGTTATATAAACAGGTATATTTACCAAGGTGAATTAAACTATTACTGAAAGTAATAAGAACATGGCTGGCCTGGTTCCCAAGTCCTGATCATAACTATGTTTTAACTGGGGAACAAAACATTTTCTGTTGCTGTTTTCAATCTCCACCAGGCTGTTAGTTGGCAGATGTTCCAAGATCTTCAAGCTGAATTAGAAGTTCTGGCTAGAAGGGTAACCTTACTGGAAGCCATCGTGTGGCCAGGTAACCAAGTGGTCAACTATTAAAAGTTGCAGTATTCATGCCAACAAATGGCTCCAAACATTTTGTAATGACTGAACAGTCCTCCATAGATGGTGATAGAAATGATGAGGAGTTATATTTCATTACACTAATATTATTACTGTGGTATTTTAAATAAATCTCTGATGACCCTCGGGTAACAGATTAAAACAGGCCAGTGTACACTCTGTGAACTCGGTGTATGATTCTGACAAAGACTGATCCTGTCAGTGACAAAAATGAGACAAAATTCAGCTTGAATCCATCAAACCATCTTCAGTTTTACAAAAAGCTTCCTCCTGATTTCACAACTTCCAAAATATATGCAGCACAGATCTTCACTTTGCAACGGGCAGATTGAACAAAATCATGCCAGGAACATGTAACGTAAGTGAGAATGCTATGAAAAATATTATACTACATAATATGGACAACAGAGAGCACTGGACTGTCATCATTCAACAGCCTAAGTTAATGGGCAGATGGAATTCAACATGAAGTCATGAGAGTATGTAAAAGTGAGAATGTATAGTGCATGTTAAATGATAACATGCTTGAGATAATAGAGCAGGGAAGAGATGTGGGGGCTTTGTTCAACCCGTTCTTAAAATGGTTGGTTCATCGTTCACAGGTAGGCAAGAAAACAAAAAGTTCTTATGTATGGTTAAGTAATGTTGAAGTTGTATCTGGACTTGAAGAAACTGCATTTGAAGCACTGTGTTCTGTCTGGTCTCCATATTATAGAACAGATATATCATTAGTGGAGGATATACAGAAGAAGAATATAAGGCTAATTCCTGACCTCAGAAGGCTGATCCATGAGGAAAGATTGTCTTTCCTAGGATTTTGCTCTTTAAAGAAGAGGATGAAGGGAGACTTAATCTAGATGTTTTAAGATTGGCTTTAAAGAATTTAGATTCAGGAAAGTTATTTTTGTCAGATGTCGGATTCAAGGACTAGATGACACCATTTAACAATAAGATGGTTGAAGGAAAATAAGAAATTTCGACGATCTTTTGTTTTAATAAGATGATGATGAAATTGTGAAATAGATTACTAGTGAGAGTGCTGGAACAAAGAGCCAATACATAACAATAAAAGCAAAATACTACAGATGCTGGAACTTGGAAATAAGAACAAAGTGCTGGAAGTACTCAGCAGGTCAGGCAGCATCTGTGGAGAGAGAAGCAGAGTTAACGTTTCAGGTCTGTGACCTTTCATCAGAACCAATGCAGATATTTTTTAAGGTCTGGAAAGTTCCTGTTAATGAATGGGATACAGGATTATCAGTTTTAGAATCTCTATGTAATATGTAATCACAGAAAGGAAATTTATGGGAGGTTTGGAAAGGTAGGCTAGATAGACCAATGGTGTTATCTTGCCAAGACACAAGACATTACTATGCTGTTAAAACTGGATTACAAACCAAAAACTTCAATTTATATAGTGCCATTAGCATAGAAAAAAAACAAGATGTTTTACAGAGAAAAGAAAAAGTAATGAATGCCAAGCCATTATGAAAGTGTTAGGAGTTAATTTAAGTTTGCTTGAAGAGATGGGTATTACTAACACTGACACAATGGACCAAATGGCCTCCTTCTGTGTTGTAATTTTTCTATGATTCTAAGAAGGCGAGAAAGGTAGAGCAAAAAGTGGAGATGAAAGGGTTTGGTGAAGGATTTCCGAAAATAAGGCTATGTGGCAGAAGGCATTTTAATCAATGGTGGTATAAAAGGAGAGGAATGCACAAGAGCCTGGAGTCAGGGAACCAAAGGACGTATGAGGAAATGCTGGTGGTGTTTGTAAAGATAGAGTCAGCGAAGGCCATGGTGGAATTCAAAGATGAATATTGTAAATTCAGTATGTTGGGAGATAGGCAGCTTCTGTAGATCAATAAGGATGGAAGTCATGAGCTAAAACAACTTAGTACAGGAAAGAATATGAGCAATAGAGTTTTAGACAAGTTATGGGAGGCTAATATTGGAGAGATTGAGATGACATAAAGATTAACTGAAAGCTGAGTGAAAAGGACAGCTTTTTAAGATTTTTAAAGGTGAAGAGTGAAGTGGTGAGGCAAAGGGATTTCAATGCAGAGAAATGTGAGGTTGTTCATTTTGGTAGCCAGAACATGGAGAGCCAATATAACATAAAGGGTACAACTCTAAAGGGGGTGCAGGAGCAAAAGGACCTGGGTGTATATGTCTATACGTCATCGAAGGTGGCAGGACAGGTTGATAAAGCAGGTAATAAAACATACAGTATCCTGGGCTTTATTAATAGGGGCATAGAGTACAAGAGCAAGGAGGTTGTGTTAAACCTGTATGAGACACTAGTTCAGCCTCAGCTGGAGTACTGCTTCCAGATCTGGGCACCGCACTTTAGGAAAGATGTGAAGGCATTGGAGAGAGTACGGTAAAGATTCATGAGAATGGTTCCAGGGATGAGAAACTTCAAGTATGAAGACAGATTGGAGAAATTGGGGCTGTTTTCCTTGGAGAAAAGAAGACTGAGCGGAGATTAGATAGCGATATTCAAAATCGTGAGGGGTCTGGACAGAATAGATAGGGAGAAACTGTTCCTACTCGTGAAAGGATCGAGAATGACAGGGCAAAAGAAGCAAAAACTTCATCATGCAGTGAGTGGTTAGGATCTGGAATGCACTCCCTGAGAGTATGGTGGAGGCAGGTTCAATCGAGGCATTCAAAAGGGAATTAGCATGTTATCTGAAAAGGAAAAACATGCAGGGTTACGGAGAGAAGGCAGGGGAATGGCATTAGGTGAATTGCTCTTTCAGAGAGCTGGTGCAGACACGATGGGCCAAATGGCCTCCTTCTGCGCTGTAACAATTCTGTGATTCTGTGAAATAGTAGGATGGCTGAAGGCTCTGTCATCAGTGGGGGAGTGGGGGGAGGGGAATTCGGATGCACAAAATAGCAATGTCAAAACTGAAGAAGCAGAGGGGATATAAGGCTGGAGGAAATTACAGACACTAAGGATTTTGAATTGAGGGACAGGCAGCCAATGTAGATCAGTGATGAGTATCGATGAGGCTGATAGACGAGCAGCACTGATCTGAGTGCTGAGTTTTGGAAAAGTTGGAGGTTAGAGAATGGGAGGCCTGCAAGGAGGACATTGAAGCAGGCTTCTCAACATTGTGGTGGGAGGGAGCATCACAATTGAAATCAATCCATCTTAATTAGTACTTACACATGCACAGGGTGACTAGATAATTGATCACCTGTTCACAGTTGCTATCAAACAACCCTTGCTGGAAAATATACCTCAGTGGACAAAGCTTGACGGTGAATCCCTCCGTGGTTGAACGGCCTTCTGACACTCACTACCTGGGCTCACACAGGAAAAATGGTTACTTGGGAGAAGTATTCCAGCTTCTAGCACATGATGGAACCACATAGCAGAGTCACTGTCTTCAGGAGAAGTAACTCAAGTCGTTAAAATTGACTGATGGAGGAGAAAATAGTCAAACAAAATAACAGCTGCAGCAAAGGTACTGAACAATAACTGGTGACCCTGCAACCATATCCCAGGAACACTTAATGGACGAGGGGAAAAATGACAAAAAATAACATTTTTTATAGCATCCTCAAACATATCTTGCAATGCATGAAATTGTAATGTGCATTGCAGGAGAGTAGTTAATGCTTTATGCTCTAGCACTTACCCCTGCTTTTCTCCAGCTTTTACACTTATCCTATAGCTATTCTATAGACTAAACTTGACTTGTAACTTGCCATTGTAAATACAACTCGAAAGTATTGCTTTTATGCTATTTTATAAAAATAATACAATACTTGACTTTTTTTAACAACTGAACTATAGAAATGACAATGCTACATAGTTTATTCTACACAAGCCACCAAGTCTCAATGTGTATTCTCTGTGTAAAGAGCCTATTGCACTGATTTCGACAAACAAGTAAATGGCTAATTCTTTCACCAGCAATTTTTTTGTAAAATTGAGTTGCAGTACAAAAGCACGGACACACAATTAATATTTTAACTAAAATTAAAGTGCATTCAAATGTTGTGAATCAAACGATAGACAATATAGATGGTTGTAACAGTATTAGATATTAAATTGAGCTCCTTGTGTCTCTCAGTTTTGTCTCGTGATCCTTATTTTGCAATAACTATTTAAACCTGCTCCACATAATCTTTCAGATATACTTACGTCTTTAAATTTAGCCAAAGAATATATTTGTGACAGAGAAATGTGACAGTTTTTAATGATGGCATATCAGAATTATAATTCATCAAAATGAATCAAAATTATTTATAATGGTATGAAACTTTTTTAAGTAAATAGTTAAGAAATGTTGTGATAATACTATAACATAGCCTTTATGAGATGGGAAATTGTTTGTTCTATTTGAATAGTGTACAAAGGGCCAGTAATGGAAACTGCAACTTTTAATACATTACACATAAACTGTGCATATTTGAAATATATGTTAAAGCCTTATAGACACAGCCCTGCAAACAAAATAATAACATTGTGATGCTTGACTGGCTACTTTTCATTGATGCAAGGAATGTGTACATTTTTTTACGCAATGAGTTATGTAATATGATTTTATATTTTGTGAATATGTCCCTGCAGTCATTATGGTTTAATGATTTTCTTCACATCACATAGCTTTAACATCAGGTAAAAGCAAATTCAAAAGTCAGAGTAACCATGGGAGGCTGAGCTGAGCTCAACATCACACTCGAAATCATCACACTGCATGAGATGGTTTGATATTAAACATATACATACATACGAATTAGGAGCAGGAGTAGGCCATTGTTCATTGTTGATAATAAGTAACAAAACTAAGAACCAAATTACTTCTTACTGAGTGACTTAATGAAATAGGTTTTGTAAATTTTAGTCCAGCGAAGGCAGCATTTGCTTCAGATGGGAATTCTCAGGTGCTGCATGTTGTGTTATTGCTTTGATGCAGCCATAAGGTACCAAACAATCTTAAGTTGAGTGGTCATAAAACTGTGGGTTCTTTATTATAGAGTAACAGATTTACAAGAGAGCTTTATCATACATGTGTGACTAGGGGCTGGATTTTGTGTTGAAGGCAGGGCTCCTGCGCCAGGCTGAACAGGCAGGGGAAAGCCTGCCTCTGCCTTCTCGTGCCCCCCATCCCCCTCCAAAGCGATCTCTGGTCTTTTTAAATCTAAGTTTCGGAGGCCGGGATCCCCGTCCCTTCAACAATGGCCAATAAAGGGTCAGCAGCTCAGCAGTATCGGCACCGTCACCGGGAATGGTGGTCACTGCAGGTACTGCAGAGGCCTTGGACCCAGGCCCAGCGCTGGAACTCTGGACCTCAAGTGAGTGAGGCAAGGTCACTGGGGCCAGTTTGCAAGGCCGCAGCGTTGGTGGGTGGTCATGCAGCCCAGCAGAGCTGGGGGGGGGGCCTGGGGGATAAACTGGTTACAAGGTATCCTCTCTGCATGGCGGAGGTGCCCCCTCCTCCCCTCCCTGCCACTGGTACGATCCCAGCGGCAGCAGTAAGAGGCCCACAATTGGCTGTTAATAGGCCATTCAAGGGCCTCATTTGGCCTCTGGGTGGGAAGGCCATCATCAGCCTATTCTGCCGCCAGGAAGATCGCTTGGTGATGGAGAAGCAATGGGCCCTTCGCACCCACCGCCACCTGTCGCGATACTCCATGTCCCCTGCCTTCGACCCCACCTCAGGGGGCCACATAAAATCCCAGTCAAGGTGTATTACACAAGTTCAACTAACTGATCACATGCTGAATGACATCACTTCCTGTGATGATGTGTGGATTACTTACATGTTAAAGTAATATCACAACAACCCCCTTTCCTAAAATGGAAATACACAAAAAAGAAAGTATGTACATAATGGAATGAAACAGCATTGAATAATAATTATACATGTATTGATTCTAATGTCCTTTAGTCAAGTGTCTCTGAACTGTACAGGCGATATACTGACTCAACCTGATCTTGTCACAGTGTATCTTGGTTGAGAACTAGACCTGTCAGCATTTTTTTGCTTTTGCGTGTATTCTGACAGTCATCCTGTGCTTGAGTGTTACGCTTGTCACTTCCCTTGCTGCACTCTGCAGATCCGAGTGTGACCCTGTTCTTGATGTAATAGGATTGTCAGGCACAATGTCGTTAGTTAGTTCTCTTAGTTGACATCAGTTTCTTCTTAGCACTGTGCTGTTTGGGATGGTTACTTCATAAGATCTGGGATCGTTGCTGACTTTGGACACTTCTGCAGGGAAGCACACTTTTTCTTGTGGATGAATTACCCTGACTTTTAGCCCTATCTGTAATGGTGGTAGGTCCACACCCATGTGCTTATCATCTTTTCTTGTTTTGCTAGCAGCCTGTCTTGTATTGAGGATTTCATGAGATGGTGACTTGGAATTTTTGTCTTAACCTGTCTTCCAAATATGATTTCCGTAGGGGCTGGC
Source organism: Heterodontus francisci (assembly GCF_036365525.1). Classification (NCBI taxonomy): domain Eukaryota; kingdom Metazoa; phylum Chordata; class Chondrichthyes; order Heterodontiformes; family Heterodontidae; genus Heterodontus; species Heterodontus francisci. The sequence continues at coordinate 27,499,749 of NC_090393.1, read as the reverse complement.
AGCCTTATGTTGATTGGTATCGCCCTCAAATGTAACATGTATGTAGATCCTGTTTTGTTTCACAACACTTTACAATCAGTGATTTGATTGTGCGTGGCATTCTTTCTGCTAGGCCATTTGGCCTAGGGTAATATGGTGAAGAAGTGACATGGTTTACATCCCATTTCCTACACGCATCCTGAAATGGATTGGTAATATATTGTGGACCATTGTCCGATACTATCTCTTCCAGGGGACCAAACAAGCTGAAAATTGTGCTGATGGTATTGGCAACTGATGTGCTCGAAGTGTTCCTAAATTGACGTAGTACCGGAAATTTACAATAGTAACTGGTGATCAACAAATAATCATCACCTTTGATTGTGAGGAGATCGGTGGCTATCCTTGACCAAGGATGCGATGGGATGTCGTGAGAAAGGACTCGCTCTTTATGCTGGCTTGGTTGGTGCTGCTGCCATGCATCACATGACCTTACCACTTGCTCAATTTCACTGTTCATACCTGGCCAGTAGAGGGTCTCAGGCACAAATCTTCTAGACTTATCAACACCCATATTAAAGGCCTGCTACCTGACCCAAACCCAACGAGACCTGACGACATGTGTTGGGTCAGTTTGGGCCGGGGCCAGGTCCGGGTTGGGCCAGACACGCACGGTAAGTGCTCTGCTGGTAAGTATTGAAATTAAAAAACTTACCTGAGCTGGGAGTCCGTGACGAAACTGAGGCTGCACAGTGAGCGAGTGACGTCACTATGACATCATCACGCATGCACTGCAGCTTCGTGGAGCTTCCCAGTCGGAAGGTAAGTAAAGGGATGCTCGGGTCAGCTCGGGCTCGGGTCAGGTCGGGCTTGGGGCAAAATCGGAGGGACTCGAGCTTGGGTCCACTGTAGTTCGGTGGGGTTCGAGACGGCTTCTTTTTCCCAACTTGAGCAGGCCTTTAACCCATATGCCCGATATGCAATTGTGAGAGGATGTCAGGGCAAAGATTTTGTCCAATTATTACCTGCCTGCCTTTGAAGATAACACCGCTAGAAAGTCCCAACTCATCTCGGTATAGCCAGAAGGTTCTGAGCTCCCCAGGAACCTCTTGTATGCTGTCAGGGCATTGTTTAACAATGAGTTGTATAACATCTTCAAGACTGGGTATGTAGAGGTTTCTTTCCGTAATTCTTTACGCTTCTTGTGCCGAAAACACATCAAATCAACCTGGTATGCATTTTCCAGCTTGATGTCAACCTGCACGACTAGTGGAATACCTTCACGCTTTCTGGGATTAGGTAATCTGCTTAAAGTGTCAGAGGTCATCATGAGATTTCCTGGCTTGTATTTGACCTTGAGTCATATCCTTGCACTTTTATCAACAGGCGTTGTAGCCAGGGAGGTGTGTTTTTGAACAGCTTCTGCCAGATCATTGCTAATAGTTTAGGATCTGTTTTGACTACAGAATGTTTCCTAAAGAGATAAGTGTGAAACCTTGTGATTCCGAGTACCAGTGCGAGTGTTTCCCTTTCTATGTTGGAATAGTTGGCCTGTCTAGAGGATAAGCTTTTCGAACTGCAAGTGATTGGACATCCATCTTGCAACAAACATGCTCCAAGGCCGTTTTGCAAAGATCTGCTTCGAGAATGGTATCCGTGTTAGATCATATTACTCCAAACATGCATTCGTTGATAATGACTGCTTCAACAAATCGAGTGCATGCTGGTAGTCCTCATGCCACAGAAATAATGTTTCCTTTCTGATGAGTTCCCGTAGAATTGAAGACTTCTCTGAGAAATTTGAAATGTAAGGAGTTAAAAAATTTAAGAGACCAAGACATCTTTGCAAGTCTTCTTTGTCTTGTGGGCTTGGCATGGACTGAATATCCTCTATCTTGCTGGGATCCAGTCTTATGCTCGTGTCTGAATAAATGGAGCCAAAGAAGTTGATGTGTCTCATGTTTATGGCACATTTCTTACTGTTGAACACGAGGCCCTCTTTCCTGGCTCTTTCCGTCAGGATATGTAAATTCCTGTCATGTTCTTCTTTTGTGGTGCCACAACTGCGCTATCATCAGCGATACATATACACCCTAGCGCATTCTCTGTAATGTGATACTGAAATAAATCCTGGCTTACTGATAAACCAAACAGTAGATGCAAGAAGCAAGAAGCCAGAGTCCTGAAAATCGTTCATTCTTGTGAACTTTCCTAGATATGGATCAACCAGTACCTGTGCTTTGCATCTAGTTTTGAAAAGAACTTGGTCTTTGCAAATTTTGGATGCAGTTCTTCTAATGTGGGAATTTTGTGAGGATGACGTTTCCACACCTTGTTTGCTTTCTGGGGTCCAAACACACCAGGATGGTGCCATCTTTTTGACTACAGCCATTCCCAAACTGTGCTGTTGAACACGCCTAATGATTCCTTGCCTCTCCATAGTATCCAGCTCTGTTTTCAGCTTGTCCATAACGTGGATACTGCATTTCCTTGGCGGATCTATAGAAGGAAATATGCCATCGCTCACGTAGGGCAGCGTCTCCTTTGAGATTTCCCACTGTGTCAAAATGGTCTGGGTACATTCTTTGTAAATCTTGGATGAACGCGATAGGGTCACACCTGTTCTGGTTGTGTGTCTTTGGCACACTGCTGATCCTATGGATTGTCACAATTTGAAGCTTGCTACATGCTGGTAGGCCTGCAACTGCTGGACCATCTGTGTCGACAATGTAGTAAACCTGTTGTGACCAATCAGAAGTTCCATACCTGGACTTCAATCTTAGCATACATACACAGTTGATCAGTGTAGCGTTGTACACTGTGAGTCTTGTCTTTGTTGGTTTTGTCATGGCTTTCCATCTTGCCAGGTTCATGTTCCTTACTATTCTCAGCAGCAAAATATTTGCACTTGCCCCGATATCAACCTTGAGCTGCAATGTGTGTTGTCTACTTTTCTCTGGGCATACAATGTCAATGGCGGTGAATGCTTCCCACATTGTAATCACATCCATTTGGTGTGCAAGGGTTACTGTGTGGAAGGCTTGCTCACATCACTGTCAATCTCGTGGACATGTCTGCATTTGGTTTGGCCCTTGGCGAATGTATCCCTGTTTCTTCTACAAGATGGTGTCTGCTTCATGTCAGATCATAGTCTGCTGTGACTCCTGGCCAATTTTCCATTCTTAAAGCTCCTGCACAGCCTTGCCCAGTGCCCTTTCTTGCCACACACCTTGTTGTCCATGTAGGCAGAACAATTCCTCGGATGGTGCATCAAGCTGCACTTGACACATATCTTGCCTGGCTGAGGTGGCCTGGTTACCTCGCCTATGGTTATTACACCAAGTGCTCGTATGCACTGCCTGCTTGCAGCAAATGGCCTCAAATTTCCTGCCTTCTTTTAGGAGACTTTCAACATTGTACTCTTTTTCCTTGTCTAGTAGCTGTTTCTGAAAAGCTTCTATTGGGGTAAATGCAATCACCAAACTCCATAATCTGTTCTGATAACTCCACCTCAGAGAAATAAGAGTTTGCCTTTCTCACAGCACCCACTCACAATTTGGTCAATGGTCTCTCTTGATTGCTGCCTGTATGTTATAAGCTCTAGGCAATGAATTCTGAAGTCCATCCTGACCTTGAGCTGGTCCTATTTGCCAGTTCTGAAGAAGGGTCACTGACCTGGAATGTTCACTCTGTTTCTCTCTCCACAGATGCTGCCAGACCTGCTGAGTATTTCCAGCATTTCTTGTCTTTATTTCAGATTTCCAGCATCCACAGTATTTTGCTTTTATTATGTGTGACTAGGTGTTTTGCACAACTCCAACCAATTGATCACATGTTAAATGGCCTTACTTCCTGTGATGATGTGTGGAGTACTTACATTATTAAAGTGATGATCACAACACTGCATTTGGCATTTTTTTTTTAGAAAACTCTCAATTCTCATTATCTTTTTCATCTTGTATACAGGAGCATTGTAAAACTTAGACAAAATCTCACGCATTAAATTATCATAGAGCTCAGCAAAATGGTTGCTGTCTCTTTGAATTTAAGTTCAATCGCTCAAGCTGTTCATCAAGTTCTAACTTTACATCTTTATGCATTTACTTCCATGTTTTTTCTTTGTTTCCCTCTCCATTGCAAAATGCTGAGCCTATTTAAAGTGAAATGATCTGTTCTGCAAAAGTAACACTATTTCTCTCTCATCTGTCGTCACAGATGCTGACATTTCAAAAGTGCACGTCTATCCGAATATCAGTCTATCTCAGTAAGACTTGTTCCCATTCCTGCTTTGCAGTTTTCACTGAGAAGAATCCCACGGTTCTCTGAGTAAAAGGGGGCTAAATTGAATAGCCCCCAAAAATGGGCACGAGGATCACAATGTGTGGTCAGCCTAGCATGCTGTCTGCTACTCTGAACGATCTCATCGTCCAGGGATGCGTAAGGAGGGGGCCAATATCGTGAGTGGCTAGCACCAGTTAAAGCTAGTCTGCGCTGCTTAAGGCTAACCTGCACCTCTTAAAGGGAAGGTGCATTGTGGCTGGAGCAGGTACTGGGAGTCATGGTTGAAGAGAATCTGACCTAGGAAAGAGTGAGGAATGGCACATGGAAGAGAGAGCAGGTTCCAAGGATTTCAGACGCTGCACTGGAGGTCTTGATGGTGGAGGTGGAAAGGAGGAGAGAGGCCCTATATCACCAAGGGGAAATGAAGGCCTCCAGATACATGATCAAAGGGCAGAGGGAGCAAATAGCCACTGCCAGGAATCAAGCTTTGAGGACCTGGATGCTCTGTTGCAAGAAGTTCAATGACGACCCACAAGTGGTCAAGGTGAGAGAATGCATCTTCAAATACCATATCCTACCAATTGCACAACTAGCCTCAGACACTGCTCAATTCACTATCACTCACATACCAACAATCTCCATCAATCAGGACTCATGCCTAACATTCATTTGCTTCACCTTGCCCTCACACACTTAGCACTGCTGCAAGCCTCACACCCACATTTCGCAAGTTGCACACACTCCCAGCTATTCAACCATGACAGCCACATCAGCCAAACAGATTACACAACGCTCACTGACGCACGTCTCTCTCTCTTGCAGGACGAGGTGGTTCATAAACAGAGGCAGCTGGAGAGAACCGGATGGGACAGGCATGCCTGCATGTCGTAACCTCCATGGCGGTACTGGTGCTGGCCAGTATTGGAATGGCCATTGCTGAGACTGTGGCTAGAGGTAGGGATGAAACCATTGATGATGATGGAATCCTTATACCTAATCCTACTTCTCACATCCCACTTCCCCCTCATCCCACAAACTCTTCTGATTTACAAGCTGCAGATGGTATAAGCATACTGCACCACTTGCTTTCCTACTTGCCAGCACCATGTGAAAAAATTTCTAAATTCACTTGTAACAGCCCTTCAAAACACTCCCACAGGGGCTGCTGAGACCAAGTGGGCCCACATCAGAGACGCCATCTATGAGTCAGCTTTGACCACCTACGGCAAAAGTGCGAAGAGAAATGCAGACTGGTTTCAATCTCATAATGAAGAGCTGGAACCTGTCATAGCCGCTAAGCGCATTGCACTGTTGAAATACAAGAAAGCCCCCAGCGAGTTAACATCCGCAGCACTTAAAGCAGCCAGAAGCACTGCACAAAGAACAGCCAGGCGCTGCGCAAACAACTACTGGCAACACCTATGCAGTCATATTCAGCTGGCCTCAGACACCGGAAACATCAGAGGAATGTATGATGGCATTAAGAGAGCTCTTGGGCCAACCATCAAGAAGATCGCCCCCCCTCAAATCTAAATCAGGGGACATAATCACTGACCAACGCAAACAAATGGACCGCTGGGTTGAGCACTACCTAGAACTGTACTCCAGGGAGAATGTTGTCACTGAGACTGCCCTCAATGCAGCCCAGCCTCTACCAGTCATAGATGAGCTGGACATACAGCCAACCAAATCGGAACTCAGTGATGCCATTGATTCTCTAGCCAGCGGAAAAGCCCCTGGGAAGGACAGCATTACCCCTGAAATAATCAAGAGTGCCAAGCCTGCTATACTCTCAGCACTACATGAACTGCTATGCCTGTGCTGGGACGAGGGAGCAGTACCCCAGGACATGCGTGATGCCAATATCATCACCCTCTATAGAAACAAAGGTGACCGTGGTGACTGCAACAACTACCGTGGAATCTCCCTGCTCAGCATAGTGGGGAAAGTCTTTGCTCGAGTCGCTCTAAACAGGCTCCAGAAGCTGGCCGAGCGCGTCTACCCTGAGGCACAGTGTGGCTTTCGTGCAGAGAGATCGACCGTTGACATGCTGTTCTCCCTTCGTCAGATACAAGAGAAATGCCGTGAACAACAGCTGCCCCTCTACATTGCTTTCATTGATCTCACCAAAGCCTTTGACCTCGTCAGCAGACGTGGTCTCTTCAGACTACTAGAAAAGATTGGATGCCCACCAAAGCTGCTAAGTATCATCACCTCATTCCATGACAATATGAAAGGCACAATTCAGCATAGCAGCGCCTCATCAGAACCCTTTCCAATCCTGAGTGGCGTGAAACAGGGCTGTGTTCTCGCACCCACACTTGTTGGGATTTTCTTCTCCCTGCTGCTTTCATATGCGTTCAAGTCCTCGGAAGAAGGAATTTTCCTCCACACAAGATCAGGGGGCTGGTTGTTCAACCTTGCCCGTCTAACAGCAAAGTCCAAAGTACGGAAAGTCCTCATCAGGGAACTCCTCTTTGCTGACGATGCTGATTTAACATCTCACACTGAAGAGTGCCTGCAGAGTCTGATCGACAGGTTTGCGGCAGCCTGCAATGAATTTGGCCTAACCATCAGCCTCAAGAAAACGAACATCATGGGGCAGGACGTCAGAAATGTTCCATCCATCAATATTGGCGACCACGCTCTGGAAGTGGTTCAAGAGTTCACCTACCTAGGCTCAACTATCACCAGTAACCTGTCTCTAGATGCAGAAATCAACAAGCGCATGGGAAAGGCTTCCACTGCTATGTCCAGACTGGCCAAGAGAGTGTGGGAAAATGGCGCACTGACACGGCACACAAAAGTCCGAGTGTATCAAGCCTGTATCCTCAGTACCTTGCTCTATGGCAGCGAGGCCTGGAAAACGTATGTCAGCCAAGAGTGACGTCTCAATTCATTCCATCTTCGCTGCCTCCAGAGAATCCTTGGCATCAGGTGGCAGGACCATATCTCCAACACAGAAGTTCTCGAGGCGGCCAACATCCCCAGCTTATACACACTACTGAGTCAGCGGCGCTTGAGATGGCTTGGCCATGTGAGCCGCATGGAAGATGGCAGGATCCCCAAAGACACATTGTACAGCGAGCTCGCCACTGGTATCAGACCCACCGGCCGTCCATGTCTCCGCTTTAAAGACGTCTGCAAACGCGGCATGAAATCCTGTGACATTGATCACAAGTCGTGGGAGTCAGTTGCCAGCGTTCGCCAGAGCTGGCGGGCAGCCATAAAGACGGGGCTAAAGTGTGGCAAGTCGAAGAGACTTAGTAGTTGGCAGGAAAAAAGACAGAGGCACAAGGGGAGAGCCAACTGTGCAACAGCCCCGACAAACAAATTTCTCTGCAGCACCTGTGGAAGAGCCTGTCACTCTAGAATTGGCCTTTATAGCCACTCCAGGCGCTGCTTCACAAACCACTGACCACCTCCAGGCGCTTACCCATTGTCTCTCGAGATAAGGAGGCCAAAGAGAAGAGAGCACCACAATCCTACCCTTGTGCCTTTCTCTTTCAGAAATCTGAGAGGTGCAAACTGGCCAGGCAGTGGAAGATCACGAAGAAGAGAGTGATGAAGAAGGTACATCACCGTCATTTGAGTTCACACTCTCAGCCACCAGCTCAGACACTGACACTGGAAGTATTTTAAGGAGTGGGTGAGAATCTACACATGGTGAGATACCAGGCATGAGTGGGCTGCAGCTAAGGCAGGGCGCAAGAATAACACAAGAGCCAGCTTGCCAGAAAGTGAGATTGCACACAGGTTCCGCTGCAGATTACTTAGATGAGGACTTTGATGGGACAGGCTACAGAAGAATGCTGATGGGTATGTCCAACAAAATGCTTGGTGCATTGGGAAGCCTACCAGAAAGCCTGTGGTCAGTGTCAACGAGCATGGAAAGGTCCACCATGAATTTGGCACAGGGCTTTGTGTCGAGATTGGAGCCCATCTTTTCCAGCATGGAAGTGGTGGCCAACTCCGTTCGCATACTTACGGACTCAACCATGATGCAGTGTCTGATGGCTGATGTCTCTGCTTCCATTGCTGCACAAGGAGCCACCACCCAACATCTGAATACTGCAGTGGAAGCTCAGAGTGCTGTCATCATGGCTGTGGAGTATAGTGTGCAAAGCAGCCATCCAACAATCTGTCCTCCAAGAGATTACTAGGTTTGCTGAGATGCTGTCCTGGTGGAGTGGCAGTGGCTCCACGGAGCACAAACCGCTGTCCTCTCTCAGGATTACAGCATTCGTCTTCCCACCCTGCCACTCTGCCAGTGCCCTTTTGTTGCCGGTCAGCCAGCCTACCCAGATTGCTGCCACCCATGCCAAAAAGGTGCAGTCTGCAGACAGGCCTGCTAGGCCATATAGCTGATGGCAAGGGCTGACCCCTCAGGATGGCGAGTTTGTGCAGCATTCAGCAGATCCCCACAAATCTTGATACCTGCTCTGCCGAGTACTGCAGGGTCCAGGCAGCAGATGCATTGTTTCAGCCCAGCAATGGACTACTTTATCACATTTCGGGTGGCAGCATCGTTTTTAGTGTATCCATGCTGTGCACATGTGTGTGGGTTGTGTACTGGAGTCATCAGCAGATAGTCCTTGTCACCCTTTGATTTGCCATGGTGGCTCAAATGCAGCTGGCTCAATGGACTGGAGGAATTGTGACTGCTGCCAGGATACAGGGCACTGGTGTGCATGATTCACTGCCTATGGTCGTACATCCGCTGGAATCCCTGTTGGTTCTGGTATGGGGTAGAGCTGGCATGCGGCACCTGTAAAGGGATGTGTGTGCAGTCAATAGTTTACTGTACCATGGGAAACCTGCAATCCTAGAGAAGCCGCATGCTCAGTCCACCTGCTTGTCTCTGGAAAAAGAGAATGAAATGTAGTTAGTTGTCCTCAGAGACCTCAGTGACCTCCTTTACTCAATAGTGGACGGCAAACTGTGAGGTTGCAAATAACTCCAGCTCCAGCCTGGAAGGAGCCAGACACGCGAACTTTCATTGCCATGGTCAACATCATAGTCACTGGCAATGTGGTCCTTGTCCTGCTTTGAGGTTGCAGTTGTGGCTGCAGAAGGTGGCAGATTGCAGTGAGGAAGTCTTTGCTGAAGTGCAGACGTCTCACACATTGTTCCTCACTGAGGTTCCGGTAGGAGAATTGCTCCCTGAAGACCCTGAGTGTACATGGCCTCCTGTTGAGAGCCCGTCTCCCCCTTTCAGCCGCTTGTTCTGCTCTGCATGCCTCTGTTCATTCCCCAAATCATGCTGTATTCCAAGTGGAATGCCTACTAGTGCACCCATGTCTCGGGACAACTGGTTTGTGCAGAAGCAACAAACTCAGTAAAAAGAAAATCCTTCAGCACACACCATTCCCTGTATACTTTTGCAACTTGAAACAATTAGAGAAAGCACCAAGCACTTGTAGAATTGTAGCAATAGCGAAAAGAAATAAACCAACAACTAACCTGTAAGTAGTTGATGATCCCTTTCAATAGCACTGGTGTGGGGAGTTCCTCCTGCTGCTGAACTGCCTGCTCTGCATACTTCCGACTAATGTTCACTGCACGTGTGCTAACGCCTGCAACAATATGGCGTCTAGCACAATTCACCCCTCGAGTGTACGTGTGTACTATAGACACTTTTTTGGAGCTGTAAGGGCACTCATAGCACCCACAAAAAGGACATTAATGCACCCAATTTCTCGCTCATAAATTATGGGTCCCCATTTAATACTGAGAAGAGAATTTTTTTCTCTCAGTGGTCATTATTCTGTGGAATTCTCTTCCCTAGAAAGCAGTGGAGGCTGAATATATTCAAGGCCGAGTTAGATTTTTGATCGACAAGGGGTTCAAGGGTTATGGGGGCATATAGAAAAGTGGATTTAAGGCCACAATCAGATCAGCTATGATCTTATTGAATGGCGGAGCAGGTTCGAGGGGACAAATGGCCTACTCCTGCTCCTAATACTTCTGTTCTTGTTTGCCTGTTCCTACTCCTATTTGTTGAAAAGGCAGTTCTTTAAGACAAATGTTGACTGATTTTATTTTTCTTCATTTTTTAACCTATTTATAGTGTTGTCATTGTCTTTATATTGTACTTTAAGCAAAAAGTACCTGAATTCACATTGCTCACAGTTAAACTGAAGTAACAAGCGTTGGAGATCTGAAATAAAACTGGAAAATGCTGGAAGTACACAAGAAGGCCATCAGCTTCTGGAAAGAGAAAAGATAGGTTCATGTTTCAGGCTATTGATCTAATTGTATCAGTATTTAACCTGTTTGACATGCATCCTCTTTGTTCTGGTCAATCCTAAAAAAGGGTTTCCATGTCTTATTTTTTAATACTCTCTGGAAACATCAACCAATCTTTTTTCAGATGCTGGGCATTCCTAGTATTTTCTGTTTTTATTGTAACAGATTATTGCACTTGCCTGATCAAACTTAAAAGTCAAAGGATAAATTCTTTTTTCTGATATATTGGCCTGTGCAGTGTTGTTAACTGCTGAAATCATCTCATGTACACTAAAACTGAGGGAGCTGCCACATATCCATCAGATGTTGGGTGGAAAGGGCTGATTGATAAAGGGTAAGCAAAGAATATTCTTTAAAAATATATAAACTTTAGATGGTCCCCAATTCTTTGTAAATCTGATAAAATGTAAAATCTGAAAATATCACTTTTATGTTTTCATAAATTTCTTTACTAAAAATTCTGTATTAAAATGAGAGAAACAACACAAGTGAAATTAGTTGTTTTGACCTGAGTACAGCAATTAAACAGGCTAATCAAATCACCTCATCTTTGGGTCTTTAAAGATCCAGACTAATTTGTCTTGGGAACTCTCTTCCTCAAATGGCAGCAGACGCAGAGTCCTTGAATATTTTTAAGGCAGAGGTAGATAGATTCTTGATAAGCAAGGGGGTGAAAGGTTATCGGGGGAAGGCGGGAATGTGGAGTCGAAGTTACAATCAGATCAACCACAATCTTATTGAATGGTGGAGCAGGCTCGAGGAGCTGATTGGCCTACTCCTGTTCCTAATTCTTATGTCCGTACTTTTGTAGACTAACTTCCCTCCATTAGTGGCAAACCTGGAATTTCCGATTAAATCTCAACCAAGAATTTCCTATCCATTCCACCATCTTTGCTAAAAGTAAATTCCTACTGCAACAATAGAAGCCTGGAAGTGACTGTAAGTGATGATCCTGCACAGAGAAGATTTTAATGGGTTTTAATTCAGCTGTCAGAATTTTAAAGGTAGTCTGAAAATTAAAAATGCTGTTACCAAAGGAATGCTTTATGCATTCATAACAAATTTCTCACTGCTATTTTAACAGGAATGTTAACCCATTTATATTGAAGAGCAAAATCATTAAAATAGCAGAGGAGTTTTATACAATAACGCATAATATATAGTAACATTGCTCACAGTCATTTCCAGGCTATGTGTTTCAAATTCTGGCAACTAAATTACCCCTAGTAAAACGTTATGCTCCAAAGGTCAATATCCTAAATATACAATTCAAACTCCGTTCTTCAAACTAGTGCACGTCCCCCAAATGACTCCACTAGATGTTGCTATGGGTGACTTGAAAATGTAAAGCTAAAATTCAACAAATCAACTCATGATAACAATAACTTAATTTGTTAATTATTTGCCTCCTTGTTCTTTTCTTGTAGATTCTTATTATAACAGCTCTCTTACAATACAATGAACTTGCCTTTAATTTTTTTGCCCAACTCAATTTACTATGTTGTCTTTGTCATAACAGAGCCTGACCATGGATCTGGAGTAGATCCTTACGCTACTGTACCTCCAAATTTCTTCAGAGGCAAGCGAGGCAGCTTTGCAGCCTACAAGATTATCTCACACAGGCTTGCACATAAAACTGAAGAGAAATGATTAAGGACAATGTAAATGTCAAAAAAATTTAAATTGTGTGGTGCCTTCCTGAAACAACACGTGGTAAACTGGGGTAAGCAGATTACCGAACCACTGGAACTGTTCATAAAGCGTTTATTTGTCCTGTGTGTAATACATCAGTGGACTAACTTGATTTGCCTCGTCCAACTGCGGGCATTTTGCTCTATTCATGCTGAAAATGACTTGTGTTTTAGGCTGCTTTCTTAATGGGAATCTCAGAGATCTGGAATAGCTATGACAAAATGTACCACCATTTGATAACTATTGTGTTTTTTTTCATAAACGTAGCCTCTGGTGAATATTTCATAAGGCAGCCACTCTCCTATGTTTGTGAATGTGTTTACTTTGCATTTACTTTCTATCACAAGTAGATTACTTTTTCTAAATGCTGTATAATCATACTATTGCCAGTTTACATTATGTATTTCAAAAGATAAATTAGTTTCATTACATGAAAAAAAATGTTTAATGAGACACTGTCCCTTGGTCACCTGCTTCCATATCGTTCTCTCCAAAATGATCAGCTGTTCATTTTATGCCAGATTATTGACTCTTTGTTGGATGAGTCCATTCCAATTTATGAATCTAATAATCTCTGTGCACTCAGGGTGTTTTTATTTTTATTTTTGATTTAAAGTAAGTTTCCCAGTAATGATTATCAATTGGAATGTAAACAGTTTTAGATCAAAGGGAACAGTTATAGTGATCCATATTTTTAATTTTTTTCTCATTTTTAGAAGGTGACTTAAAAGATCACGGAATACAAACTTGTTACTTTGCAAGTAGAGTAGATGCATTGTAATATTCACTTTTAGAGCCCACCTTCCCCGATTGGATATTTCTGAATGAAAGCCGTCATCAGTTTGCATTTAAATACATTCTTTACAACTGGAATGAATGTTTGGGAGAAGTTTAACAAATGGGATTCTGTCTCTTTAAATTATATTAACTACTTTACTGATACTCTTACATTTAAGGTAACAGCAGTAAGGAATAGTAAAGCAAATCTTTTTTAAGTGAGCCATTCGAGTTGTTTTCCAATGATCAGATTAGATATAATTTAGAAATTTTGTTTGGTAGCATATTGAAATGATCCATGCGTTACTCAAAATATTAATCTCAAGGAACACTGCCTTTTCCTAATGAACATTACATACTAGTAATTCCTAAAACATTTTTTATCTTATTAGAAGTTGTGTATTTTTAGCTCAACAGGGCATACATTAAAATAGATAGCGAATCAACAAAAAGAAAATGTGGATTAATTGCACATCCAATTAATGCTCACTAGACAACAGAGGACTGCTACTTAAAATTCTAGATCAAAATAAACAGGACATTTCACCATCAAAGCAAGAAAATGTACTGAGTATTTATGTACAGATATCTCTGAATTTGTACTTGAAGGTAGCATTTCAATTACAGTCATTTTGGGCTGTAACAGAATTGTGTGTGTCTTAATGGTGCTCAGTGTGCAGTGTTTAATTTCACAATTAAGGCAATATATGTTTCTGATTTGATTTGCTATTTGTTTATCCACAGATTCTGTATCTTGACTATGGGCTTTTAATACAGGTTGCTAGCAAAAGTATTCACTTATCAGTATATTTACAATGTACAACTTTTGGTACCACTGTGTTTTCATATACAGTCTTAAAGGGCGTACTTATTTTCATGTACAGAGCACTGTTTTATACCAACTATGAGAAGCGTGTCAAAAATATTCATTAAAAGGTAAATTAAGTTTTTTGACCTTTTCCTTTTGATGCTTTTCTTTGAATTTTAAAAATACTTTTGCTGTATAAAAACAAGAAAAAAAACATTTTATAGATTACTTATGTGACCAAAGTAGGTTACAGGTTTAAGCTGTGGTATTTTTGGAGGAAGCAGTTTGAATTCATTCTAATGTTTATTCACAATCTCCAGGACATTTCACATAATTCCAAACTTACAGCGAAATAAAAATTTAATGCTTAGCTGTACAGAAATGCTTTAGAACTATATATTTCACTTTAATTGACTGTAGGCACCATTCAGCCTCATGTCAAATATTCCTGACTTGACTCAGACGTGTGGGAAACAGAGTTCAAAACATCAAAACCATATCTGCCTATGCAGTATTCCTTTCAACATATATAAATATTACTGACCATTACTGAAAATGACCACTGGGCAAGAAAATTTAACGAACAATTTTATTGGTACATAGATGCATATCTACAAAAATGGACTGAACTGGGTTCGTATTTAATTTTTGTGACCCATTCAGAAGTACCATGGAATGTCTGTATTTAAATCTGCTTTCAGGAGCCTGGCAAGACATTTGCTCCTGCAGGGAGCATAATTTATCAGTATCAATGATATTCACTTGGATGTCATTTTTGCCTTCGCTGTCACAACAGCATCCTCTCCAACTTGGTCTTCCACTAGGAGGTTAACGGCACTCTCTACTTTTCCCGAAGCAGCCAGCGCTAAAACAGCCTTTTCAGTTGAAAAGCCCATCTGTTTTAATTGCTGTAGTCTGAGAGAGGCATAATGAAAGCAAACATTAAGAAAGCAATATATTGCATAAAGGATTATATGCAGTACATGTGAAAATGATATCCAAATTATATTTCTACTAATACAATCCAATGAGACAATGGCAATCATTTTCCAACATAAAAATTTCGTAAACTAGGTAGTTCATTATATGGACACAATGGGATTCATTTTTACTTTGGCTGTTAGTTTAAAATGGGCAATATCGAATTACAAGATCATAAGAACTTTAGGAGGAGGATTAGGCCATTCGACCCCTTGAGCTTGCTCCGTCATTCAATAAGATCATGGCTGATCTTTTATCTCAGCTACGCCTTCCTGCCCTATTTCCATAACCTTCAATTCCTTTAGTATCCAAAAATCTATCGATCTCTGACTTGAATATACTCAACGACTGAGCATCCACAACCCTCTGCGTCTGAAATGGCTGACCCCTTATGCTGAGACTGTGGCCCCTAGTTCTAAACTCTCCAACCAGGAAAAGTGTCAAGCCCCCTTAAGAATTTTATATGTTGCTATGAGATCACCTCTCATTCTTTGAAACTCCAGGGAATATAAACCTAGTCTATTCAATCTCTCTTCACAGAGGACAATGCCCTCATCCCAGGTATCAGACCTTTGTTGCACTCCCTCTAAGGTCTATCCTTCCTTAAGTAAGGAGACCAAAACTGTGCACGGTACTCTAAATGTGATCTCACCAAGGCCCAATTCAACTGGCCGTCCATTATATGCTCCACCTGAATTTGCCTTCCATGGACTTCAATGGAAAGGAGAATGAGTTGTGTATAATGGGTGGCTAATTCAATATTGTAACTTTACATCACTGCCCAAAGTTAAATTTACCCTCCGTGTTCATGACCCTGTACAGCAAGAGGCTAACCACTAACACACTTTGGCTTTTGATAGGATTCATGAGCTATGATCAGCTCCCAAGCTACAGTACAAATAGATCCATGGCTGGACTAAAGCTGTCATTGAGAAGACCACTGGGGTCCTCATGCAACAATTCTACTGCCTGGACAGGTCTGGTGGCCTCTTGCAAAACAGCCCACAAAATGTCCCATTTGATATCGGTTTGCCACTCACTGATGTACCTTCAGCATGAT
This sequence comes from Heterodontus francisci, assembly GCF_036365525.1. Taxonomy (NCBI): domain Eukaryota; kingdom Metazoa; phylum Chordata; class Chondrichthyes; order Heterodontiformes; family Heterodontidae; genus Heterodontus; species Heterodontus francisci. The sequence goes on along the minus strand of NC_090393.1, from coordinate 27,483,922 downwards.
GAGGGAGATAACTCTGACAACATAGAGGATGATGAGGAAACTAGTGGGTTCCAACTCCTGCAGCCAGAACTCTTCACTGAGCAAGCCTCAAGCCTTCTTTATGACCCTCAAGCCTTCTTTCTGGCCCTTGAGCTCCTTCCCTACCTCTCCCTTGCCACCTCTGTCCCCGCCTTCAAGTGTTCTCAGAACCTCCTGCTTCAATCCTGCTTTCAGTCGCTTCCTCTAACTTCACTACTGCTCAGTATCTACTGCTCCTCTGTGAGGTACCTTGGGATATTTTCTATGTTAAAGATGCTATAAGGATGCAAGTTGTTACATTGATATGAAAAACCAAGCAGACAGTTGCCAAACAAGGAAACCACCTCCACTATATCTACACATGTGGACTTGCATACACAGACTCCAGACAATGGCACTAGTAACTATTATAAATATGGATTGGCATGAACAGAAACCTAAGGATTGTTTTGTGTTTAAATAGCCATGTACTCTAAACTACGGAAACATACAATTTAAAGATGCCTAACTTCCAATTTCCAAATATATTAGAGTTTGTAGCAAGCACTGTGAAATTAGCAACTTGTGAGAAAACACTGTTAGCTAGGAACCTAAAAAAAATCCATTTGATACTAATTTTTGATCAAGGGAACAGTTCTTGAAGTGTCTCGTCTCATAAGCAAATGTTGTTTGGTGTATGGGTCTGTGGATCCTTGAGATACCTTGAAATCATCAGACTTCTGTACTTACTGACTAAATAAACAGATTATTTCTGTTGCTGGATATTGTGCTGTCACACTGGTTTCCCTTTGGGCAGCCAATACTGTTGTCTTATTATTTGCAGGGGTCCCCACACAGGGAAACAAATAAAAAGCACTGGTTTATAGAGTTTGGGATTAGCAATCATGCCAATAAACATATGAAATCTGTACGTGAATCCAATCAGAGTCAACTCAACACATTTTTAAACCAACACCATTGCAGGGCTTGACAATTGTAACAGGTGGTGACTGAATTTGATGGCTTGCTAACCCTGCCTGAACTTAGAATTTTTAAAAAATCTGTAAATAGTATTTACTAAGTGCTTAATAATCTTTTATTGCCAGCTACCTACCGGAGAGAAGACACTGACGATTTAGGTATTTCCACTTTACTGTTCTGGTCCATTCCAGATTCTTGTAAGGAAGCGACAACACCAGCATGAAAAAGGTCCTCATCTGTGAGGAGGCCATGAGCAGCAGCAGCATAGATATCATATGGATTCATGTGATAAAATTCAGAGACACGATAGCTGGGATCCTGTTGTTCAGGATATATAAAACCATATGGGTTGTATAGGTCTGCTTGTAAGTAATTGGTATGTGTTGATCCAGTGTGAGACTGTGAAACAGGCAGCGTCTGGTTGGAGGTTTCGGTCCACTGAGAATCCATTTCAATGTTGTAGCTATTGCTTTCTCTTGTTGGAAAGTGATCAGGGGCAGATGCTAAATGCATCAGTGAGGATGTATGAGTTTGGTAGGCCTCTGCCACAGGATGGGATCTGCAAATGTGAGTTTAACATTGAGCATGGTACAAACTTTTTGAAAATATTCATAATGGTAGAACCAAAGCTGAAATATTTAGTAATATTCACAGAGCAAACACAAACATGTAAAAAGATTTAATGGTAGAACACTTCATGAAGTTCACAGAGACTGCCGGCTGCATATCTATTAATGTTTAGATAAATTAGAGGACTTTAAATAGTACATGGCTTCTACAAACCTTTTAGTAGAATTGAAGCCCATGGGGTTAAAGGGGCAATGGCAGCATGGATATGAAATGGCCAGCAGACAAAAAGCAGAGTAGTGGTGAGCAATTGTTTTTCAGACTGGAAGAAGGTGGTGTCCTCTAGGGATCAGGATTAGTGTTAGATCAGTACTCTTTCTGATTATATATTAATGGGTATAGGGGACATATTTTCAAAGTTTGCAGATGATACAAAATTTGGAAAATATAGTTAACAGCGAGAAGAATAGCAGCAGCCTTCAGCCAGACTGGTGAAATTGGCAGACACATGGCAGATGAATCTTAACAGAGAAGTGTGAAGTGATTCATTTTGGTAAAAAGAATAAGTGGCACAATTTTAAAGGCAGTGCAGGGACAGATAGACCTGGGAGTTCACATACACAAATCTTTGAAGGTGAAGAAGGACAAGTTGGGAAGGCTGCTAAAAAAGCATGAGAGATCCTTGGCTTTATAAATAAAGACATAGGGCTGCGTTTCATTAGCGCTCCGCCGGCCTTCCGACACGAAAGTGCCGCCGCACAGCCCCGCGATATTACGCACGGGCACTGATTTAAATGGAGGGGGCAGAGCATCCGCCCCCGATGACGTAGAGGGGGCAGCTGCCGCTTCCTCAGCAACGGTGTCTGCCGCCACTGCGCAGGCGCCGGTGCCATTTTTAAAGGGCTGCAAGCCCTTAGGAGAAATTTTAATATTTAAAAATATATTGTAAAGCATTATTTAGTAAAAATTAAATAAATAATGGAGGCACTTTCCCATCCCCAATTTTTTTTTTTACGGGACGTTATCATAAAAAGGAACTTTATTACCAACCTGCACTTTCCCCCCAAACCTCTTAACATTTGCCCTTCAACCACTTCCCACCATCACCAAAGCCAATAAGATGCGTTATTCCCGCTGTGCGCCACACCCCCCCCCCCACCCTGATAATTTAATTTCTCCCCCTCCCGACCAGTGCCTTGCCTCAGAACTCCGAACAGAGTTCCGAAGGCACGTGAGTTGCGGCAGGCGCCCGTAATATCGGTGTGGGATGGCCGCTGGGACAGGATAAGTATGTTTAAATTTATTTGCATTGATTTTACAATTTAGATGAAGACCCCGCCGCCAAGCAGCGGGGGGGGTTGCACCGAGGCCTCGCCGCTGCCGGTAAAATGCGGCGGGGCCTTCTTGGCATCGGAGGTTGTGGAGGGCCGCTCCCGCAAGTATTTTACGGCCCCCCACGACCCCCGACGTCGAGGGGCTAGTAAAATTCAGCCCATAAAGTACAAAGCAAGGAAGTTATGCTAAACCTTTAGAAATCACTGGTTAGGCCTCAGCTGAAGTATTCTAATATGTGCACTACAATTTTGGAAGGATGTCAAAACCTTGGTGAGGGTGCAGAGGAGATTTACTAGAATGATACCAGAATGAGGGTCTTCAGTTATATGGAGAAACTAGAAAAACTGGGATTGTTTTCCTTAGAGCAAAGAAAGTTAAGGGCAGATGTAATAAAGGTGATCAAAATTATGAAAGGTTTTGATGGACTAAGGAGAAATTGTTTCCTTTGGAGGAGGGTCACTAACAAGGGGAGACAGATTTAAGATAATTGGCAAAAGAAGAAGAGGGGAGTGAGGAGGATTTTTTTTTTTTACACAGTGATGATCGGGAATGCACTACCTGACAGGGTGGTGCAAGAAGATTTAATAACTTTCAAAGGGGAACTGGTTATAATTTGAAGCAGAAAATTTTGCAGGGCGATGGTCTAAGAGCAGGGAAGCATGATGGGCTGAATGGCCTCTGCTTTTTAAAGAAAAATACAACTGCAAGTTCTCTCAGTCACTTAGTACACTGGACAGTAGATGTATCTTCTGAGGCCACAAAGAGTCCAGGGCCATGCCATATTTAATGAGTTGTCAGATCTCAGTTGGGATGCTAGAACTGCGTAAGCAGCATGCGATAGACGGAGCTAAGTGATCCCATAACCAGATCAGATCTAAGCTCTGCAGTCCTGCCACATCCAGCCGTGAATGGTGATGGACAATTAAACAACTAACTGGAGGAGGTGGCTCCACAAATATCCCCATCCTTAATGATGGAGGAGCCCAGCACATCAGTGCGAAAGATAAGGCTGAAGCATTTGCAACAATCTTCAGCCAGAAGTGCCAAGTTGATGATCCATCTCGGCCTCCTCCTGAAGTCCCCAACATCACAGATGCCAGACTTCAGCCAATTCGATTCACTCTGCGTGATATCAAGAAATGACTGAAGGCACTGGATACTGCAAAAGCTATGGGCCCTGACAATATTCCGGCAATAGTACTGAAGACCTGTGCTCCAGAACTTGCTGCGCCCCTAGCCAAGCTGTTCCAGTACAGCTACAACACTGGCATCTACCCTGCAATGTGGAAAATTGCCCAGGTATGTCCTGTACACAAAAAGCAGGACAAGTCCAACCCGGCCAATTACCACCCCATCTGCCTACTCTCAATCATCAGTAAAGTGATGGAAGGTGTCATCAACAGTGCCAGCAAGCGGCACTTGCTTAGCAATAACCTGCTCAGTGACGCTCAGTTTGGGTTCCGCCAGGGCCACTCGGCTCCTGAACTCAATACAGCCTTGGTTCAAACATGGACAAAAGAACTGAACTCAAGAGGTGAGGTGAGAGTGACTGCCCTTGACATCAAGGCAGCATTTGACTGAGTATGGCATCAAGGAGCCCTAGCAAAACTGAGGTCAATGGGAATCGGGGAAAATACTCCGCTGGCTGGAGTCATACCTAGCGCGAAGGAAGATGGTTGTGGTTGTTGGAGGTCAATCATCTGAGCTCCAGGACATCACTGCAGGAGTTCCTCAGGGTAGTGTCCTAGGCCCAACCATCTTCAGCTGCTTCATCAATGACCTTCCTTCAATCATAAGGTCAGAAGTGGGGATGTTCGCTGATGATTGCACAATGTTCAGCACCATTCGTGACTCCTCAGATACTGAAGCAGTCCGTGTAGAAATGCAGCAAGACCTGGACAATATCCAATCTAACCATCTCCCCTTGGCATTCAACGGCATTACCATCGCTGAATCCCCCACTATCAACATCCTAGGGGCTACCATTGACAAGAAACTGAACTGGAGTAGCCATATAAATACCGTGGCTACAAGAGCAGGTCAGAGGCTAGGAATCCTGAGGTGAGTAACTCACCTCCTGACTCCCCAAAGCCTGTCCACCATCTACAAGGCACAAGTCAGGAGTGTGATGGAATACTCTCCACTTGCCCGGATGGGTGCAGCTCCAACAACACTCAAGAAGCTCAGCACCAACCAGGACAAGGCTGCCTGCTTGATTGGCACCCCATCTACAAACATTCACTCCCTCCACCACCGACGCACAGTGGCAGCAGTGTGTACCATTTACAAGATGCACTGCAGCAATGCACCAAGGCTCCTTAGACAGCACCTTCCAAACCCGCGACCTCTACCAACTAGAAGGACAAGGGCAGCAAATACATGGGAACACCACCTCCTGCAAGTTCCCCTCCAAGTCACACACCATCCTGACTTGGAACTATTCCTTCACTGTCGCTGGGTCAAAATCCTGAAACTCCCTTCCGAACAGCACTGTGGGTATACCTACCCCAAATGGACTGCAGCGGTTCAAGAAGGCAGCTCACCACCACCTCCTCAAGGGCAATTAGGGATGGGCAATAAATGCTGGCCTGGCCAGTGACGCCTACACCCCATGAATGAATTTTAAAAAAATTGGCCTCAGCATCCCGGACTAGACAGGCAAATAGAAAAACAGTCAGCCAAGGTTCTGCTTCTCATTGTTATAAAATGCTCCTCTGCTAGAAAAGTGTCAATAAGTACAGGATCAGACGCATTTGTGAAGCTCCCCAGAATTACAAAGCTTCCTGATACTCATCATTTACAAAAATAACCACTAGGATGGCATATACAGTAACTGTGTTTGCCCCTGGAACTGTACTACTGTCCAGGGGAGGAGAAGGAGAACCACAAGCTGCTTAGAATTTTTTTTAAATGACACAAACTTAGTGTCACATGCAAATTCGCAACTCCAAATTCATTGCTAAAATTGGATAAGTCTAGTTATTCTCAACCACACAGGGTTTCAACAAGGGTGCAGAACCTGCAATTTGCTTCACTGAGTTAAATATTGATTTACCACTATTGGAGGTCCAAATCTTCATTCACGCAATCACACAATCACAATTAGTGCTAAGAGTCCAAATGCATGTTAAATTTGCATTCCAGTGATTTCCAAAATGGTGGTGCAGTCATGCATATGCCAATGAGTGCACTTTTTAGTCCTTAAAAGAAGCAAATCAGCTACCGAAGTAAAAGTTTGTGCTCTAGCTCCAAGGATACTCCCCTAAGGGATCTGTCGAGAATATTTCTGCACTCAGTTGATTGATTCTTTTCTCAATGCCACTCATACTTGATTCCACTGCTCAGTTCCAGGACCAAATTCTGTGCCACAAATCCGCATCTCCTGGTAAATCAGGAATTTCTGCCTGCAGTGCGCAGTTCATATCCAGGGACAAAGCAATATGATCAGGTAGGAACACTCTGGACACACAGAATGGGCAAGGGAGAACTGCCTCATGGGTCTGCTCCTGGGCCTGGCCAAGGTGGCCTTCCGCAGGTCCAAATTAGACGTGGCCAGTAGAGCTGTTCACTCTGTCTGCCTGCCATGGCCATATCCGCATCCCTGTGGCCCTGGAGAAGGAGCATACACCAATATGCTTGAGGCCTTCTGCAACCAGTGGGCACCAGAGGGCATATTCTACACAAAAAATAATATTATTTGATAAGTTTACTTTGTTTTGGGTGTTATTGTTTCTCCCCCTATGAAGCACTTTTGTTAGATTATTATTTGGGTTGATGACACTGGGACATCCCAATAACCAGTGTCATCCTAATCGTCAATTAAGAATTACCGACTACTCTTACAAACTATGGGACAAGCAGCAAGTGTTTTAGTCGGGGAGGGTGGAGAGAGGAGTGGCTCTGTGAAGTGGGAAAATTAATTGTTCAGGTAATTTTTGGAGAAGAGATCATTAGGTTCATCTGTTGATGCTGGATAAACTCAAATTTTTCCAATTTCTATTTCACAAATCTATCAATTGTGAAGCCAAAGTCTTTAACATTACCAGAATGCCCCTTTTTAATGTGAAAATTCAAAATTTCTCCTCCTCGGCGCTTATCAAGATACAGAGCCAATGAGCATCGGGAAGAGGAGACAACGTTTCTATGAAGTGCGTCAAATTCTAAAATTGCTGATGCTGATTCTAGCTCAAGGAATTTGGGAACACAAGTCAGCTCTTTGATCCATTGCTTTATATGTGCTAAGGGAAACAAAAATTGACTAAAATACATCACAATAACGTATTGAACTATTGCGGTGTCTGTTATGTTACTTCTGCATAAGCTTTTTTAAAATCTCTGTTCTATATGGGGATGAATCCTTTTAAAAAGAGCAGATAAACATGTTCTGCTTCACTGCTTGGTGGAGCAGCATCAAGTCACAAACTGGGTGAATGCAATCAGCAGCTTTTAACCATGGTGCGATACCTCACCTGATGGTTTAGCTAAACTTTCAAATAAAGTTACTGTTTGTGATCCTGCCATGTCAGCTTGTCATGGCTTGCAATTTGTTCTCTTTATCTGATTGGTAAATTCAGCAACTCGTTCAGTGTAAAATTTGTGGATCTATTTACCTACACATGGTGTTGCCAAATGTCAGTTGCTTTCAGCACTACTTTTTTTGCCAAAATGTTCAATTTTACAAGTTTAAAAAGTTGTAGTTTTTTAATTGTTTATTATGTTCCAATGTATTCACAGAATAATTAACTCAAGCTGCACATAAAAAATGAATGATACAGAATTAGAACTAAGAGTAAAAGTTGCATTTATATGACCTGTTATCCATCTATCAGCAAGATCGCAATGTTTCAGATACAATGAATTACTTTAAAGTGCAGTGGCTGGTGTTATGCAGGCAAACACAGCAGCCATTTTGCATAACAGAAGCCACAAATAGGAACAAGATAGAAGGTAAGATGGGCAGGCAATCATCCTGATGACCACCTTCGTGTGCGGCTGCATCAAGCTGTGTGTAGACCTCCAGTACGCAAACTCCAAGTGTCACTACGTGCTGAGGTTCTATCTGTCCCCGGTGTTGCAAAGGATGGGCCTGGTCACATTGCCGTGGAACGCTCCATGCAGTTGGGCCGTGCCATCCCACCTATCCTTCGTGGAGCAGTTTCTGCGGGAAAACACCTTTGACCACCAGTCCATCAGGCAGTGGTCTGCATGGAATGTCCTCAAGGCCCTACGGGAAAAGGAGACGGGGGATCCTGTCAGATGGTTCCCCGAGCAGACCGTCAAAGTCATTTGGCGGAATGCCTCATCACCAGAACTTTCAAACAAGCACCAAGATGTAGCTTGGCTGGTGGTGAGAAGGGCCCTCCCCGTCAGATCCTTCATGCACACCCGCAGTCTCGCCCCCTCCGCGCAATGCCCCCGCGGTGGCTGTGGCGGGGAAGGGACGGTTGCCCACCTCCTCCTGGAATGTGTCTTCGCAAAGCAGGTGTGGAAAGAGATGCAGTGGTTTTTGTCGAGGTTCATGCCAAGCAGCTCTGTAACACAGGAGTCTGTGCTCTACGGGCTGTTCCCAGGGACGCACACCGAGACAAACATCAACTGCTGCTGGAGGACTATCAATTCGGTGAAAGACGACCTTTGGTCTGCCCGAAACTTGCTGGTCTTCCAACGCAAAGAGTTGTCCACGACCGAATGTTGCAGACTGGCACATTCCAAGGTCCAGGACTACGTGCTGAGGGGCGCACTAAAGCTTGGGGCAGCCGCAGCAAAGGCTCAATGGGGAAAGACCACAGTGTAAAGTCCCCCCACCAAGCTGAATTGAGGGGCTGGATCCATGGGAAACCCCTCGAACTGTATCGGGAAAATTTTGTGTGCTGTAAATGTAAAAATGTATATGGCATGACAATGAAATGGAAGAGTTGTGAGGCAACTCATAATTGTATAGAAGGAAACTTATCACCTTTGCACTGTTTGTATTTTTTGACTTGATGCTGTTTTAAACTGTTTGGGAATGTAATTTTTACAGATTTTATGAATAAAGTATATTTTGGAAATAAAAAAAAAGATGGGCAGGCAATCAATCCTATCCTGAAATGTATAGATTTCTGTCTATTAAAAAATTTCAGCAGCTAAATGTTAACATTATCCAGTTATTTATGGGAGATCAACTTGCACACCAGTGCTTTATATTCTTTATTGAGTTTCACTTTGTAAGCAGAATGTTTAGCTGGCAAAATTCTCTACTGTCATTGTATTGTGGTTTTGTATTTTGCAATAAGTGTAGCTTTGGGATCAGTAGTGTTGTATCATTGTGACAAATAACAATAGCTATAAACAAAACATACAATGTGAAGTAATTGAAAACTGCAGGAAGTTTACCTTGTTCCACAGTAAAATAGCATGATAACAGTTACAAGTCAGGAGACACTGTACTGGCTACAGTACCAGCTGGAAGAACACACCACAACTAAAAGGTGCTGCACGAACAGCACATGCTCTGTTTTTCCAAACATAACCATGCAAAGATTCCACCAATGGCTCCTAGAGTACATCCACTCCCTGGACTACGTGCTGAGGGACGCACTAAAGCTTGGGGCAGCCGCAGCAAAGGCTCAATGGGGAAAGACCACAGTGTAAGGTCCCCCCACCAAGCTGAACTTAGGGGCTGGATCCATGGGAAACCCCTCGAACTGTATCGTTAATATTTTCATTTGCTGTAAATGTAAAACTGTAATTGGCATGACAATTGTGAAATGGAAGGGTTGTGAAGAAACTCATGATAGTATTGAAGGAAACTGATCTCCCTTGCAATGTTTGTATTTTTTGGTGCTGTTTGGAAACTGTTTGGCAATGTAATTTTTACAGATTTTTATGAATAAAGTATATTTTGGAACTAGAGAAAAAAAAAACTCCCAAGACTGATGCCCTGTCTTTATTGAGCTGAAAAGGCAATAGGAATGCTACAGTTGGCTTCTGCTGGAACTCATGTATGTGATCAGAGAGTAGGACAAGATTGGGGTTGAATCACCTTCTCATATTTACAGTCAAGCCATACTTGGGCAAGCTATCAGAGGGCATCTAGCACCCACAGAACCACACTGTAGTAAGTAATCAATACCTACAGGAGAGCTGCAGGGGACAAAACTGTGCCAAAGTGTGCCGAATCTCTGGCACGTTGCTCTAAAAAACCACCAGATATGTCTTCCAAGTGAGCAATCTGAGAGACAGCCACTCTTGTAGACCTGCCTGCAGCCTGTTTGAAAAACATTAGTAGGGGGCTGGGATCAGGTTGCCCATCTGTCTTCTCAGCCAAGAATAATACAGGGATAATATAGCTTAAATATGCAAATTTTCCTGCTTAAAAGTTATACAATAAAATATGCTGCAAAGCAAAGTATTAGTCAAAAAAATATTGTTGTACTAACATGTGGGCACTTGAACAAAAAGATAACCATAAAGTGAAACTTGTACATAAAAAGTAAATTTTTACTGCATTTTATATATTGACAGAAAGTCCTAATAAGTAACTCAAAAGTTTCAGCTCACCTCTCAACGTTACTAACAGGAAGATGATACTTTGCTGGAGAGAAGATAAATGGAATCCTGGAGTTAAATTGCAGGAATCTACAGATAGCCAGTCTTTCAACAGATTCTATCACTGAGTTTGGCAACTCCAAGCAAAATAAAAATCTATAGCTATCTGAATAAAAATAGTGTCAAGGACATTTAAAGCAGTAGGACAGTGGGTAGGTGTGGCAGATTCTGAATATTCAAATTCACATCTCTTAATTGCATCAATATATTTCTGAGCTCCAGTGAATGACTGCATCCATATATTTAAAGATACTCATTGAGTGTAACAGCCAAAACAAATATTTTCTTAACCAATGCACAAAATTAAAGAAAAATGTACTTTAGAGGAGTAAATATTTATATAACAAGTAATGTGATAACATGTTTTCTCCTGTGAAGTTAATCACACTTCTACATCTCACCTGAAAAAATCACATGGTGCAATATGTTGCAACTACAAGCACTCTCCAAATACAGTTGGTAATGTGTTGCACTATGACTGTAATACCACAATAACATTTTATGCATTGGCTGAAAAATCAAACGTAAAAATGTAGAATAATTGTTTTTGTACATAATCAAAGAACTAAATGTCCATAGCAAATCCCAGACCAACTTACAAAAGCATGGCTGTAATATCTAACACAGAAACAGACCTAATACTTCATCCATATTGAGGGGATTGTAAAGAGTGCAGCCAGTAATGATGAGATAGAAAAGCTTCCGAGATAGAATCATCAGGGTAGGCAGGTGTACAAACTATCTGCTCTTGAGGCAGCAAAATCAGTTGTCATGTTGCAACAGCAGATTTCCAGCCCCAAGGGATGTGGTCAGGGATTACAGCCATCCCTTTCCCTGCTACTTTTCTCACTCCAAGTCCGAATTTCACCTGTTGTCGTAGAATCACAGAATGTTTACATCACAGAAGGAGGCCACTTGGCCCGTTGTGTCTGTTCTGGCTCTCTGAGTAACACAGCTAGTCCCACTCTACCACCCTTTCCCCACAGCTCTGTAAATTGTTTCTCGCCTAGTGCTGATTCAGTTCCTTTTTGAACGTCATGATTGCATCCACCACAGGCTGGAGCAGTGCATTCCAGATCCTAATCACTTGCTGGGTAAAAAAAGGTTTCCCTCAGCTCGCCTTTGGTTCTTCTGTCAGTCACGTTATATTGGTGTCCTCTGGTTCTTGACCCTTCCACCAATGGGAACAGTTTCTTTCTACCTACTGTTTAGACCCCTCACGATTTCCAACCTCTCTATCAAAACTCCTCTCAATTTTCTCTTCTCTAAGGAGAACAACTCCAGCTTCTCCAAACTTCCAGATAAAGTAATAGAGGCAAAAACCCTGGAATCAGTTAACAAACAATTGGGTGAGGAGATTTTTAAGATGCTTTTGATTAGATGAATTAAGGTGGGCTGAATGGCAGCATTATCCTGTGATCTCATGGTAGATTTTGTCAGATTGAGAATTCCTGCCACATTGAGGGGGACACACTATTACTCTCCCATTCTTGGAGCAAAGCAACTGTATTTGGAAGGCGTTAGAGCAAATATCAGCAATGTGAGGTGTATCAAGAAGGAGAAAAAAGTGCACATCTGTATACTGGGTAAATTGTATTTAATTGTAATAAAAACAGAAAATGCTGGAAATACTCATCAGGTCTGGCAGATGAAAGGTCACAGACCTGAAACTTCAAATCTGTTTTTCTCTCCACAGATACTGCCAGACCTGATGAGCATTTCCAGTACTTTGTTTTATTTCAGATTTCCATCACCCACAGTATTTTGCTTTTATTTTAGTGTATTTAATTGTATGCAGGTAGTGGGCATTAACTGGAGTTTTATTTCAACAGACATAAAGAGATGCTTATTGGTGTGGTGTGGTGTGGTTGAGTTAAGAGGTGTATGCTTGTAATGATTAACTCTGTAAATAAATGTAAGACTGAGTAAAGATTAGCTTCAGTACTATCCTTCACCAACTGACTATCCAAGTTATAACATGGTAGCAGGTGAAGGTTGGAAACTAAAAAAAAATTCAGACAGAAAACTACAATCCTAGTAACTATTGAGAAATGGCAGAAAGCAAGTGTAAATTGTTGGGGTACGATTACCCTCTGATGTTCTTGGAAATTCTAAATATTCCAAAAGGCACATCCCGAACCCTCCTACAAAGGCTCATACCAGTAGGTTCAGGTTCAGGAAGGGGGGAGAAACATTTGAAAAAAAGCTGTACAATTCTGAATTGCTGCTTATCCCACTGCTCATAGTTTCATAGGATATTTTATGATACCTTCAGTGCTTTTAACAATTGCCATTAAAATTACATTTTAGCTGAAACAAATGTCCACAACTGCTGTATATAATTTGAAAAATGCTGACTGGGATTCCAACTAGGAACATGTTGGGCATACATCTCTGACTTTACCAACTGAGCCTGCTAGAGAACTAATCAGAGTTTTAACCCCTCTAGTGCAACTATCAGAAAGGATACAGATCAGCCCAATAATAACTCCACAGATATGGAGAAGTACGGATGAACCTGGGATAACAAGGTAGGCAATTGGGAGAAGTATCCAAGGTACAGCTGCTGTCCTAATTCCAGCTATAGTGACGGTCCTTTTCATTTCCGAACTACAGCAGCTTAGTGTCACCATGGCAAATTGAATTGTTGTAAAACCACACACTGGTGTTTCATCAAGACTTAATAGTTTGCCCAAAAGCAGATAAAGAAGTGCAGATAAAAGAGCAAAAAGAATAGCGAGGTACAGGTATCGAATGGTGCCCAACTGTTGCTCCAGATGGCTGCTCAGGACAACTAACAATGTAACATTGACGAGCAAAGCAAAGATATTGCCATGGGAAAAACAGTAGCTCAGTAAACGGTACACTGTTGGAATAAAACAGAAGATAGTTAATTTACTTTTACTGATGAGGCCAGCTACTAATATTGCAGCACATTTCAAAGTATATGTTTAGCAATAATTACAGAATAGTTCGCCTTATAACTTATCTGCAGTTGTGTACAGAAAATTGTGATTGTGAACAAAATTGTATGGCATTGATCAGAAACCATTACATATGGAATTTATCACTGGTACCAACATAGTACAGTAATTCTTTCCTAAGGAAAACTGACATCAATAATGTACCCACTTTTAAATTCAGTTCACCCAATGGGTCAGGCAGTGCTAAAGGACACAAATAGGTTCAGTGTCTGATCTACCCTGAACTTGCACTTCTCAGGCAAAGTACTGATGTGGGAGGCACAACTGGCCTTCACTTCCCTGCGCCAGAAAAGGATATAATTAGCCAAGGCTCCCACCACTACTTAATGGCCCCCAGGAGCCTTTCCCGGGTGGAACGTGAACATGTGGAGGTAAAGGCAGGATCGAGCAGATGTGGTGACCCATAAATAAAAAGCTACTCACAGTATTAGGCTTAAACAGGCAGAACAGCCACTTGGAGGAAAACCCAGAAGGCTGCCAACACCCACACAACAATGCACCAGCATTGAAACAATATTTTTGAAAGGTAAATAGGGGAGAATATTTTGAAATTCCATACCTGCATGCGGTTATTATTACAATTTAGCAATACAGAATTTACAAAATTTCCTTCCACTTGACCCCACTGCCCCCCCCCCCCCCCCCCCCCACAATTTTTCTCCTCTCCAGAAGGCACTGACTGCTTATCAGGAATGGCCTCCCATCCCTAATGAGTAGTACAAAAGCGAAGTCCAATTCAGTCCTCACCTAAAATCCACATTTCCAGCAAGCACTGTTGGATAGTCATCAGGACTGGGAACTCTGGCCAATTTTCTCCTCACTGACCTAGAAATGTTGAGATCCAGTGTATTAACCCAACTTACATCTCTCTAAGGTCAGCTAACTTAGCAAAATCCAGAGATTGAATCAGGCACCTTCCTTCTGGGAGGGGGAGGTTTGTATGGTACTTCACAGCCATTAGAGTCCCTGAAATATTTTGATTTTTCTTTTGCTGAATTTTGTATTTTTTCTTTACTGTTTGGCTCCAAGTCAGTTAGGTAACTATTGTGTGACTGTTATAAAACTTCAATGGATAGGTTTCAGGATATGTTTATTAGGTAATTTTTTTTATCATGAAATAGTGTTTCACATCCACAATGATCTATTTATCGGTGCGCAATGGATTTTGCTTCTCCCTTCCCCTATAAACAATGGCACTAATTTTATCTAACAATAATATACACATGCAATTAATGATTAGTAAGACCTATTACTTATCCAGATGGATACAGTATCAGGATATTCTTGGACTTCTAAAATTATATTTTACAGTATTTTCAACCTACAAGAAAATCCAGACAGAAAAAGCCATTAAGCCCATCAACTTGCTCCATCCAAGGTTATTCCATCATGGGTCCATCTCCTATGGTACAGTCGTGGCTAAGTTGGTAGCACACTTGCCTCTGAGTCACAAGGTTCCAGCCTCAAGTCCCACTCCAGGGCTTGAGCACAAAAATCAAGACTGACTCTCCAGAGCAGTATTGAGGCAGTATTGCACAGTCAAGGTGCCGTCTTTCAAATGAGACATTAAACTAAGGCCCCATCTGCCTGGTTGGGTGGATGTAAAGGATCCCATGGCACTATTTCGAAGAATAGCAGGAGAGTTATCCCCAGTGTCCTGGCAAATATTTATCCCTCAATCAACATCACATAAAAAAAAATTAACTGGTCATTATCACATTGCTGTTTGTGGGAGTTTGCTGTGTACAAATTAGCTGCTGCGTTTCCTACATTACTACAATGACTACACTTAAAAAGTACTTCATAGGCTGTAAAGCGCTTTGAGACATCCGGTGGTCATGAAAGCGAGCCTTTTTTTTACCTGTTTATCCCCTACATAAGGCAACAATACTCTGGTTCGTAATCTTGTATATAGTCCCTAATACATCAAATTTAATGAAGAAATTTTGGTTCTAACATATAAGGGGATTCATTTAAAATCTTTAGAACAGGAGTAGGCCATTCGGCCCCTCGAACCTGCTTTGCCACTCAAATTAGAACCTGGCTGATCTACACCTTAACTCCATTCACCCACCTTTGATCCATAATCTTTGACAAACAATAATTTTATTTCATGCACTCACTCCTTCCACACATTTGCTGAAAGGCCAGCACACACATTCCCACATTGCCAGAATCTCTTATTAGAGAGAAAATACAAGCTATAGTTAAGGTCTTGTTAAAAGCCAATATTGAGACCAGAGGGCTGCAAACTACGATAGAAAAATATGCAGTTCGTCAAGCTTGCCTTGCGCTTGAGTGGAGCTGTTTAGAAGACCAAGGAGAGAGAGAGGTCAGAGTGAGAGTTGGACAGAGAATTGATTTGGCATTAAGTGCTGGTTGTTAAACAACTGCCTGCAGATTAAAAATAGCACAGGTGCATTTTGTCAAAACCCTTTCCCGTCTGTTACTGTATAGGGTTGTAAACTTTTGTTGGATGTATTCCTGGAGGTTTCATCACATGATCTGACATCTCCAAATGCTCCATCTAGTTAAACAGACTTTCTTCCCGTCTCCAATATGTTTATAACTAATAAAGAAAATGCCCCCATGACTTTTCTCCCAGGTTCCTCACAGCAGTGTCCAGGAGATTAATCTTCACTTCCAGCTGACTCTAGGGCAAACCTATAGAATCATAGAATGATTACAGCACAGGTTATTCGGCCTATCGTATTTGTGTCAGCTCTCTGCAAGAGCAACTCAGCTACTCCCACTCCCCCACCCTTTCCCTGTGGCCCTGCAACATTTTTCTCTTCAAATAGTTATCCAATTCCCTTTTGAAAGCCACGATTGACTCTGCCTCCACCACACTCTCAGGCAGTGCATTTCAGATCCTAACGATACACTGCATAAGCAAGTTTTTCCTCATGTTCTTTGGTTCACCTGGAGGGTTGGCAACCATAAAAAAAATGTTCTTCCAGCAGATTTACAGTTTTATTTGTACTTCTTCCAACTTCATTCACTGTATTTGATGCAGCCTTCTCTACACTGGGGAGGGAAAATGAAGATTGGGTGACTGCTTTGCTGAACAACTCCATTCAGTACACAAGCCTGACCCTGAGCCTCTGGTCATTTGCCACTTTAATTCTCCACTCAACTTTCCCTCTAACCTCAGTCACCTATACTGTTCCAATGAAACGCAACACAAACTCATGGAACAGCACCTCATCTTTCTATTGGGTACTTTACAGCCTTCAGGCCTTAGCATTGAGTTTAATAACTAGATCTTAACTACTGTTCCAATTTTTGTAGGCAGCAGATATTAGTAATAGAGGATGGATTCATCGGAACCACTGGGAGTGGAGAAAATGTGGGCTAGTGTTTGTCCAAAAATGGACTTAAGATATGAGGTGAGAGTGATTATCCTTGACATCAAGGCTGCAATTGACCAAGTGTGGCATCAAGGAGCCCTAGCCAAATTGGTCAATGGGAATCAGGAGACTCTCCACTGGTTGGAGTCATACTGAGCACAAAGAAAGATAGTTGTGGTTGTTGGAGGCCGATCATCTCAGCCCCAGGACATGTTCTTTCCTTATTTCTTTGTGGGCGGCACAGTGGCGCAGTGATTAGCACCACAGCCTCACAGCTCTAGCGACCCAGGTTCGATTCAGGGTCCTGCCTGTGTGGAGTTTGCAAGTTCTCCCTGTGACCGTGCGGGTTTCTGCCGGGTGCTCCGGTTTCCTCCCACAGCCAAAGACTTGCAAGTTGATAGGTAATTTGCCCATTGTAAATTGCCCCTAGTGTAGGTAGGTGGTAGGGGAATTGAGGGAAAGTGGGGATGTGGTTGGAATATGGGATTAATGTAGGAATAGTATAAATGGGTGGTTGATGGTCGGCACAGACTCGGTGGGCCAAAGGGCCTGTTTCAGTGCTGTATCTCTAAATAAAATAAATCACTGTAGGAGTTCCTCAGTGTAGTGTCCTAGGCCCAACCATCTGCAGCTGCTTCATCAATGACCTTTCCTCCATCATAAGGTCAGAAGTGGGGATGTTCGCTGATAATTGTATAATGCTCAGTACCATTCGTAACTCCTCAGATACTGAAGCAGCTTGTGTCCACATGCAGCAAGACCTGGACAACATTCAAGCTGGGGCTGACAAGTGGCGATTAACATTTGCACCACACAAGTGCCAGGCAATGACCTCCAACAAGAGAATCTAACCATCTCCCCTTGACATTCAACGGCATTACCATAACTGAATCCCCCATTATCAACATCCTAGGGGGTCACCAATGACTAGAAACTGAACTACAGCAGGCGCATAAATACTGTGGTTACAAGAGCAGGTCAGAGGCTGGGAATTCTGTGGCGAGTAACTCACCTCCTGACTCCCCAAAGCCTGTCCACTGTCTACAAGGCACAAGTCAGGAGTGTGATGGAATACTCTCCACTTGACTGGATGAGTGTAGCTCCAACAACACTCATAAAGCTCGACACCATCCAGGACAAAGCAGCCAGCTTGATCAGCACCGCACCCACCACCTTAAACCTTCACTCTATCAACGCACAGTGGCACCTTTACAAGATGCACTGCAGCAACTCGCCAAGGCTCCTTCAACAGCATCTTCCAAGCCCACAACCTCTTCCAGCCAGAAGGACAAGGGTAGCAGATGCATGGGAATACCACCATCTACAAGTTCCCCTCCAAGTCACACACCATCCTGACTTGGAACTATATCACCATTCCTTCACTGCGGCTGGGTCAAAATCCTAGAACTTCCTACCAGCACTGCAGGTGTACCCGCACCAGATGGACTGCAGTGGTTCAAGAAGGCAGCTCATCACCACCTTCTCAAGGGCAATTAAGGATGGGCAACAAATGCTGGCCTTACCAGCGATGTACACAACCCATGAAACAAATAAAAAAATACAGATTGGGTGATTGCTTTGCTGATTACCTCCATTCAGTCTACAAGCGTGACCCTGAGCTCTGGTCATTTGCCCTTTTGTCATTTAATTGTGCCTGCCCTTGCACCTTCTCAGAGACCTTCCCCATTGATCTTTCCTTCCCCTTCCCTTACTTAAAAGCTGTTTATTTCTACCTTCCCATTCAGATGAAAGTCATTGACCTGAAATGTTATCTGTTTCTCTCTCCACAGATGCTGCTTGACCTGCTGAGTGTTCATCAACATTTTCTGCTTTTAATTCATATTCCCATCACCCACAGTAGTTAGTAAAACCAAAGCAAAATAATGAGGCATCAATATCCTACTTCACATCTCTTCTCAAAAGTAGTCATTAATTTAAGCCATGTGATTGCAACTCATCACAAAAACATAGAAAGAATCTGTGAAACTATTAAAGGTGATTAGGGCCATCAAGCTTCTTGTTTTTCATTATCAATCACTACCTTCCACTAATTGACTTTAAAAAAGATTTGTCGACAACCACTCCCAGGCACTTTCCTTTCATCTTCAAAATACAATCTTGTAATCAATTTTCCTTTTACTTAGGAAAATTGTATTTATTTACATTACACACAATCATAAGCTCAGCTAATTAACTTTTCATGATGCATCTACATGATTTGTGTTGTCAGCAAACTTATAAAATGCCTTTTATGAGCAGTACAGCAATTGGCATCACTAACACAATCACTGGGAGTTGAACCAGATCAACCATCGCCCCACAAGAAGGGAATAAAAATCTGATGGGATGCTTGACAGGCTCATACTCATGTAATTCCTAACAGCAGATCAAGAGCAACATTGCGAGTGGGTGAGAATAAGCAGCTCAGCTCCTCTCTTGGATAAAGGAATTTCATGAAGGGAGTCCAGTAAGGTGAGAAAATGAAGTTTTAAAAAATTAAAATGAGGTAGTATAGTGAGCACTAAATGTCAATAAGTGACAGCATGCAGCTTTGACCCCTCAGTTGCTAATCTGAGCTCGACTGGGTAAGGAAGGAAATCTCAGATGGAAGTGTAATTTTGAAGCATTGCTTTCAGTCTTGCATCTGTGAAAATGGCAGACAACCTGTGTTCTGGACTAAAAACAAGAAATGCTGGAAATACTCAGCATGTCTGGCAGCATCTGTGGAGAGAGAAGCAGAGTTAACGTTTCAGGTCAGTGACACTTCATCAGTGTTCTGGACTATCTAGGTGAGAGACCAAGGTAAAATCTGCTAACAGGGAAAGTAACTGAGATGGTATTCCATTCATTATCAACACGAATATTCCAATGCTTTCCTGGCCAGACTCCCATTTTCCACTGCTTGTAAGCTAAAACTTATCCCAAACTCAGATGCCTGTATCCTAACTCATACTGAAGCCCGTGCACCCATCACTCCTGTGCTTGCTGACCTACATTGGCTCCCGGTCTAGCAATGCCTCACTTTTAAAAGTCTCATCCTTGGTGTTAAAATCCCTCCATGATGTTGCCCCTCCCTTCTCTCTAAACTCCTACAGCCCTCTGAGAACTCTGCACTCCTCCAATTCTGGCCTCTTACGCATCTTAGATTTTCATCGCTCCACCATTGGCCTGCTGTGCCTTCAAATGCCTAGGCCCTAAGCTCTGTAATTCCCTCCCTAAACCTCTCGTCCTCTCCTTAAATTGCTTCTTAAAACCTATCTTTTGGTCACCAGTCCTAATATCTCTACATGGTTCTGTCAAATTGTGTTTGATATTGCTACTGTGAAGCTTCTTGGGACATATTTGCTACATTAAAGGTATTTGTTTTAAATACCTTTTAAAAAGGAGACACTTTTTTGTTTTTTGGTAACACCAATCCAAGAAGAATAGATTGGTCTCGTACCCCTGACACTCAAAGTTATTATCTAAGTAGTTAACAATCCATTAGCTAATTCACTCTAAACTTACAAGCCCGCATCTTTTCCAACATCTATTATGAGGTACTTTAAAACACCTTTTGAAAGTGCAGAACATGTATTATGATTTTTCAAGGAACAGACAGGACTAGATTTATGCAAAAGCAAAATACTGAGAATGCTTGAAATCTGAAATAAAAACAAAAAATGCTGGAAATACTCTACAGGTCAAGCAGCATCTACGGAGAGCGAAAGTTAGTGTTTCAGGTAAATGACCTTTTGTTAGAACTGACGAAAGAACTGGATTTATCACTGGTAACTGACATTCTTCATAGTCATACTTTCCAAGAAAAAGAAATGTACTTATCAGAGTGAATACAAGTTAATTCCCACGATTCTCTAGACTTCTGATTTTAGTCAGGCTTTCAAAGACCAGGATAGCCCATGGCTTTGTGGATAAATGCAGACAAAAAGTTCCAATTTTCAATCCATGAATAATATTAGCCAGGGGAGTAGTTGGATCATTGCAATTTACCTCAATACTCCTAAGCAGTTGAGGTGGCAGAACTTTAGATAGGTAACTTGCATCCTGTCCTGCCTACCCATCCTAACAATCCTTGTTCCCTATCCTCATCTATAAATCCTTCGCTAGCCTTGCCCATCCCACCTCCATAACCTCCAAATTTAATGTCTGTCCCAAACCTTCAGTTTTCTGTATACTGTCCTTCCCTCTGCATTATTGGTGGTACAGTTTGTGTCTCAGTCCTACACTCTGGAACTCCCTCTGCCTCATATTTCTCACTCCCACCTCCAACCACAAATTTGGTTACTTTAAACTCTTCCCATTATGCTCAGTGTTCATTTTCCAACATTATGATCTTATATAAAGATAAGTTATTATTTACCTGTGGGGTGCATCATGGCCAAGTCCAATTCTGCCTAGAATCAAATTCTATTGTGATTCACTTTCCAATAAGATTACTGGATTTGAAAAAAAAATTGTGTGACTGTCAATTGGAGACTGGTTTAAAAATTTTACTATTTCACAGCATGTTCTCTCAGCAAATAATCAGTTGACAGCAATATGAATATTAATTCAAAAGATATTGATTGAACCACAGCACAACAGTTAGTTTGAAGCAGGCCTAAACCCATCCTGAAACACTGCTGTACGGTATCACCAAGTTGTCTGTGGTTCACTGATCCTTTTCCCAGTAATTTTCCAACATATATTGTTCAGCTCAAATGGGAATGCTCAATTGTGTAAGGTACCAGAAAGCAATTTGCACTCCCAAGGTCATCAACCTGAAATATTAACTCAGTTTTCCTCTCCACAGATTCAGCCGAACCTGAGTATTCCCAGCAATTTTTGTTTTTACCCCAGTACAATTCAACATCTTCAGGCAGGAAGACAAATTTACTGCAGCCAGGGAGCTGGCTTTTAGCCAGTAGTGTAAGGAACAACTTGCATTTATATGGCATCTCCTCAGTGTAGCAAAATTTTCCAAGAGGCTTCAAAATGTGAGGGGGGTGGGGGAATCAGATTTTAGCAGAAGGACAAGAGATAGGCAGGGTATATAGGGTAACGAGATGATGAGGTTTTGGAAAAGAATTCTGAAGTGCAGAGTTGAGATGGCTGAACGCCCTGCCACTGATTTTGCAGCAGACTGGGGAAGCAAGGTGGCATACAGCTGACTATAGTTTAAAATATAGAGGATACAAGCAGGAGGATAGGACTAAAAATCACTCCGAAATGATGTGGAATGAAGTGGATAAAAGAAAATGGGGTAAAGTTTAAGTTGTCCTTCCACATGCCTTTTCACTGCTTTATTCAGCTATTTCATATCCTTATTCTTCCAGTGCCTTTTTATTTCCACATAACTTTTGCACATCATTCAGCAATATTCAACCTTTATTGGAAAAAAACACTTCATAGATTTTAAAGCTATTAAGTGCCTCTGTGTGGCTTAAGTCCTGCCTCTTGATTTTTTTTTTCTGGTGCTCTCTCTTCCACCTCATTTTTTGTTCAGTCCTATCAAGGGCCTTATAGTCTGGAGGAGTCCGCATCATGACAGATACAGCTCTGCCAAGTTTATCGTAAGCCTGGTACATAACCACGGACCTGAAATGCCTAGAATTATCAAAATAGTCGGCATAATTGAATTTTTTTTCACCATACGGAAGGCTAACATCCATCTAACGGAAGAGGAAACTGAGGATTGGGACAACTTCTACTGGAATGCTTTACCTGGAAGCTGGGTATAAGACTACAACTACATCCAAGGCTAATAAGACCATAATTGGGCTTCAGAGAGACAAGAGGCTAGAAATTTGTCTCTGGCACTGACGGAAAACTGGTGATTTTGGATCGGCTGCCCATTCTACACAGCACTCGATATTCAGTTCCATTGCATTCAATGGAATTAAATATCAGTCATAGAATGGTGGCCAATCTGATACCGCCTGTTTTGCACCAGTGCCTGAGACAAATTTCTAGCCCATGGGGTTGCTGCTGAAGCTCTGTACTTCCAACTTGTGAAATCATTACTATGTCGATGGTTGAAATCAAAGCTTCCTAAATTGTACCCAGCCAGCCAGTTGTTCACAAAAGTCACTGGACCAGAGTGTTAAAAAAATACTATTCCATCAGCAATGAAGATACCAAAAAATGTATTTAATGCATCTTTATAGACAAACATTTGATGCATGCTGCGAGTGGTCCTTACTTACCAAACATTGCAGTTTGATAAGTGAATATTGGATCCTAAATTTTCTAGCTTCAAACCAGCTTCCAATAGCTGTGATTTCCAGACTGAAGGAAAGCTCAACAACCTATGCCGCTCTTGAGTCACTTCCCAACAAGTAGCTACAGGGAAACACCTGATGGGACCTGACTTTGAATAGACACCAATCTTTCAAGAACTACAAATTGATTGTTTCTCACTGCTGATGACATTGTGTGTGGCCTGAACAAACAAGGGAACAGAGAGAGAAAAACAGTGTGGTCTACCCTTATTTAAAAAAGCACAAATTGCAATCAAGCATATTAATTAAATATTTTTCTGAATTAAAAAAAGACAAGTTTCTGATTAGAGAGAAAATGGACGGTCAAGACAGAACGAGACTATTCTGTCTAGACAATGGTGTAAAGTCCAATCTAGCTTTGACTAGACTGGACTGATCTCTCTTCACTTCTGTTCTTGCAGAGCATTCTTGAGATTCAATGATTTTACTTCATCACATTCAATAAATCAAATTTACTTAGAAGTGGAGAGATCTCAAAATACCATCCTTACTGCAAAAGATGTAACACACACTTTCTTTAATACCAATGAATTTCCCAAGGCATGACTCACGGTGAGTCAGAGAATCAGATCTATAATATAGTACAACTCGCAGTATGTAGCACTTGCTAGGGGCTTTGTAGCCTACTGACTTATTATGGAATGTTTGGGTTGCTTTCTTGCTAACAATCCTTTCCTGGTTGCTTATTTTCCTCTCCTTTTTATGCTGATGTACTTTTTCAGTTTGATGTTTACCTCCTGTCATGTTGTTTCTTCTGCATATTTCTAGTTTAGCAGGAAGAGAGGAGTGTGGACAGCTAGGGAACAGGGCATTGGTAGTCTGGGTGGGCAGATAGGAAATTAAGATCAATAATGTGGGCAGGCAGGTAAGGAAGTGGAATTGGTACTGTGAACTCAGGTAGGGAACTGGAACAAGTAGAGTCTGCTTGGGTGGGTAGGCCGGAAGCAAAATGACACTAACAAAAAAAAAATCAAAGGGATTCTAAAAATTTGTGCCTGTGCATACAATAGAGCTTCAGTGACGAGCATTTCAGTTGCACTACAAAGCATAGTGGGGAAAGTCTTCGCTCGGGTCGCTTTAAACAGGCTCCAGAAGCTGGCCGAGCGTGTCTACCCTGAGGCACAGTGTGGCTTTCGAGCAGAGAGATCGACCATTGACATGCTGTTCTCCCTTCGCCAGCTACAGGAGAAATGCTGCGAACAACAGATGCCCCTCTAAGTTGCTTTCATTGATCTCACCAAAGCCTTTGACCTCGTAAGCAGACGTGGTCTCTTCAGACTACTAGAAAAGATTGGATATCCACCAAAGCTACTAAGTATCATCACCTCATTCCATGACAATATGAAAGGCACAATTCAGCACAGCAGCGCCTCATCAGACCCCTTTCCTATCCTGAGTGGCATGAAACAGGGCTGTGTTCTCACACCTACAGTGTTTGGGATTTTCTTCTCCCTGTTGCTCTCACACGCGTTCAAGTCTTCAGAAGAAGGAATTTTCCTCCACACAAGATCAGGTGGCAGGTTGTTCAACCTTGCCCGCCTAAGAGCGAAGACCAAAGTGCGGAAAGTCCTCATCAGGGAACTCCTCTTTGCTGACGATGCTGCATTAACATCTCACACTGAAGAGTGTCTGCAGAGTCTCATCGACAGGTTTGCGGCTGCCTGCAACGAATTTGGCCTAACCATCAGCCTCAAGAAAACGAACATCACGGGACAGGACGTCAGAAATGCTCCATCCATCAATATCGGCGACCACGCGCTGGAAGTGGTTCAAGAGTTCACCTACCTAGGCTCAACTATCACCAGTAACCTGTCTCTCGATGCAGAATTAAACAAGCGCATGGGAAAGGCTTCCACTGCTATGTCCAGACTGGCCAAGAGAGTGTGGGAAAATGGCGCACTGACACGGCACACAAAAGTCCAAGTGTATCAAGCCTGTGTCCTCAGTACCTTTCTCTACGGCAGCGAGGCCTGGACAACGTATGTCAGCCAAGAGCGACGTCTCAATTCATTCCATCTTCGCTGCCTCTGGAGAATGCTTGGCATCAGGTGGCAGGACCGCATCTTCAACACAGAAGTCCTCGAGGCGGCCAACATCCCCAGCTTATACACACTACTGGGTCAGCGGCGCTTGAGATGGCTTGGCCATGTGAGCTGCATGGAAGATGGCAGGATCCCCAAGGACACATTGTACAGCGAGCTCGCCACTGGTATCAGACCCAACGGCCGTTCGTGCCTCCGCTTTAAAGACGTCTGCAAACGCAACATGAAGTCCTGTGACATTGATCAAAAGTCGTGGGAGTCAGTTGCCAGCGATCGCCAGAGCCATAAAGGCGGGGCTAAAGTGTGGCGAGTCGAAGAGACTTAGCAGTTGGCAGGAAAAAAGACAGAAGCGCAAGGGGAGAGCCAACTGTGTAACAGTCCTGACAACCAATTTTTTCTGCAGAACCTGTGGAAGAGTCTGTCACTCTAGAATTGGCCTTTATAGCCACTCCAGGCGCTGCTCCACAAACCACTGACCACCTCCAGGCGCTTACCCATTGTCTCCCGAGACAAGGAGGCCAAAGAAGAAGAAGACAAAGGAAAGCTGATTGTCTTGGGCCTAGGATCTGCATTCCAGCCTTTGTATACAAATGGGAAAATAATAAAAGGAATTGTGTGTGTAGATTTAAAAATTTTAGAGCAAATTACATAACTGAACATATAAATATGTGCAATCCATGTATTCTGCTCAGTCAAAAATAAGAATTACAATTAAAAACAAAGCTCATTAGTAGAAATTCTAGCCGTTTTAACAGGAGTTGCTTTTGTCAGATACAATTTGGTTATGTTGGTTATTTATGCAACAACTTGTATTTATACAGCACCTTTTAATGTAATAAAATCCTAAGGTGCTTCACAAAAGTGATTTTCAAACACAATGATACTGAGCCACAAAAGGGGATATTAGGGCAGGTAATCAAATGCTTACTCAAAGAGGTAGGTTTTCAGGAGTGACTTAAAGGAGGGAAGAAAAGCAAACAGGTTTTGGGAGGGAATTCCAGAGTTTAGGGTTCTGGCAGCTGAAGGCATGACCATAAATGGTGCTATGTATATAATCGGAGATGCTGAAAAGGCCAGAATTTGGAGGAACAGATATTTTTGGCAGCTGAAGGCACGGCCACCAATGATGCAGTGATTAAAATCGGGGATGCTCAAGAGGCCAGAGTTTGGAGGAGCAGATAGTTTGTAGGGCTAGAGGAGATAAGAGATGGGGTGGAGCGAGGCGGTGGAAGGGTTTGAAAACAAGGATGAGAATTTTTAAATCTAGGCATTGCTTAACCGGAAGCTAATGTAAGTCAGTAAGAACAGGGGTAACGGGTGAACCAAGTTTTGTGCGAGGTAGGACGTGGGCAGCAGAGTTTCGGATGACCTCAAGTTTATGGAGGGTGGAACGTGGGAGGCTGGCCAGGAGTGTATTGGAATAGTCAAGTCCATATAAGAAATAGGAGCAGTAGCCCAATCAGTCCTTCGCGCCTGTTCAGCCATTCACTGATTGTAGCTGATCTTTTATTTCAACTCCACCTTCCTCCACTATTCTCATATCCCTTGATTCTCTTAGAAATCAATTGATTTTTGGATACTGTCTTAAAGACATAATTAAGGGATAACAAACGCAATGAGAAAAGCATAACTGTTGTGACTTTCCTTCTGGATAGTTCATTGTCTCTAATAGTTATCTGATGTACCATGTGCAAGTGGTTAGGTAGAGGGGAATTTCAGGGCTTCGAGTACTGGACAGAAAAACGTCATTATTTAAACTGAATCTTCTATAGGTTAAAAGAGCATTTATGTAACACCTCTCTCATCCTTCTCAAGGGCAGTTAGGGATGACCTTTCGAGCAACACTCACATCCCATGGAAAAAAAAATCCTCAAGACATCCTGAAGTACTTTGCATACTGTGAATTACTTTTGAAGTATAGTCACTGTTAGGTAGGCAAATGCAGTAGCCAATCTGCACACCAAGTCCCATAAACAGCAGAGCGAGAAATGACCAGTTAAGCTGTTTCAGTTGAAGTAGATGGGCCGTGACTTAAAGTCTCATCTAAGATAGCAACTCAAACATTGCAGCATTTCTGCAATACTGAGGTATCAGTTTAGATTCAAGTCCTGAAGTGGGGTTTAAACCCACAGCCTTCTGACTTAAAGGTGATCGTACTACCAATTGAACCAAACTGATGCCATCTTTTCTGATTGTGTCCACCAGTGGTCTACATTTTAACCCATTCTGCCCATCCCTCTTTACAATACCTAGGATGTGAAACATTAGTTCTGGCCCTTGCTGTTCAAGTTTACTTGAGTTAGCTTGTGAAGTTCAAATTCATAAGTTTACCTAGGAATTATCATTCACGTCATTGTTTTGAGACACCTAGGAAAGTTTTTCATTCACAAATCTTGCAGACTTTGACTGTTCTAGGGAACTTTTTTTTATTCTTTCATGGGATGTGGGTGTCGCCGGCAAGGCCAGCATTTGTTGCCCATCCCTAATTGCCCTGGACAACTGAGAGGCATGCTAGGCCATTTCAGAGGGCAGTTAAGAGGCAACCACATTGATCTGGAGTCACATGCAGGCCAGACCAGGTAAGGACGGCAGATTTCCTCCCCTAAAGGACATTAGTGGGTTTTTACAACAATCGACGATAGTTTCATGGCAACATTACTGAGACTAGCTTTCAATTCCAGATTTATTTATTTATTAATTAATTGCGTTTATCAATTGAATTTAAATTCAACCAGCTGCCATGGTGGGTTTGAACTCCTGTCCCAAGGACATTAGCCTGGGCCTCTGGATTACTAGTCCAGTGACATTACCACTATGCCACCACCTCCCCATACTGATTGTATCTTTACTGTTTAAGTACTTCTAATTTCAGTAACCTACCAGGTCTCACTCTGTAAACACATTTAACCTGAACGCTTGATAAATTTGGGATAACCATTCTACCAACATCCAAGCAATATTTTTGTCCTTGGTGCTAGTGATATGTTATGTAAACTGCATACTTGCATAATTGCAGTTCTACTGCAATTAGTCTGCTTAAGTATGCATGCAGTATTAAAAAGCACTCTTGAATTATCTTAACACTCATTTTCATCCAAAACTCTACCACCCACATTCTGTCTTGTTCACCCCTCACCTCTGTCTTCGCTAATCTCCAATGGTTCCCCTACCCCAATGCATCAAATTCAAAATTCTTTCCCTCATTTATAAGTTCCTCCCTTTCCAATTATGAGAGGCATAGAAAGGGTAGATAGCCAGAGTCTGTTTCCCATGGTAGGGGTGACTAAAACTAGAGGGCATAGATTTAAGGTGAGAGGGAGGAGGCTTAAAGGGGATCAAAGGGGTAACTTTTTCACACAAAGAATAGTGGGTATCTGGAATGAGTTGCCTGAGGAGGTGGTGGAGGCAGGAACAGTAGTGACATTTAAGAGGCATCTGGACAGGTACTTGAATGAGCAAGGCATAGAGGGATATGGAATTAATGCAGGCAGATGGGATTAGTATAGATAGGCATTATGGTCAGCATGGACGCGGTGGGCCGAAGGGCCTGTTTCTATGCTGTATGACTCTATGACTCTACCCCAGCTCTCTGCAGACCTCTCCTGCTGTGCATCCTAGCCATACTGTTCTGACTCTAAACTCCTGTAATTCTCCTTTCTCCACCCATTCTTTCACTTTCAATGGCAGAACCTTGGCCATCACAACCCATATAAATGAAACCCCTCCTGCCCTAAGCCTCTGTCCTTTGATAGCTCATTCTCCCTCTTTGAAAGCCTCCTTAAAACCTATCTTTACGGTGATCCCTACAGCCATCTCTCCTAATCTTTCCACTATTGTCAGACTTGGTTTTGAGAAGGCACTCTTACCAGTTCAGAACGGTGTGGGTTGAAGCCCTGTCCAAAGATTTGAGCACTTAATCTAGGCTGGCTCTATAGTATTGCCCTCATAAAAATGCTGTCTTTTTGATGAGATGTTAGTGAGGCCCCAAATGTCCTCTCAGGTAGACATAAAAGTATGATACTAATTAAAGAGGAGTTAGTTCTCCCAGTGCCCTGGTCAAAATGTATCCCTCAACCAGCACTACCAAAAGCACTTTATCTCCTTACTATCTGTGGGCCCTTGCTGTGTCCAAATTGACTGCCAGCCAGATTTCCCTACATTACGGCAGTAACAACACTTAAAAGTACTTAAATTGGCACATTTAGCATGTGCTGAGTTTATAAAAACTCATGATATAAATTAAAAATGCAATATGAATGCAAGGAGGTTGTTCATAACTGTACTCTGTCTCCAATTTTAAACAAAGTGTGGCATGACATTGACTGCATAATTCACATTTCATTCAAGCTCATTGACTTATCCTGTAGCCCTAATGAGGTCCAGTCCAGCAAAGCTTCTATTTCATTGTATTCAAATCCCTCCCATGGCCTTGCACCCTGCCCCCTCCCTATCTGTATAACTTCCTCCAGCCCTACAACCCTCAGATCTCTGTGCTCCTCCAATTCATCTCTCCACAATTGGCTGCCTAGGTCATAAGCTCTCGAATTCTCTCCCTAAACCCCTCTCCTCGCGTCACCCCTTAAAAACCTACCTCTTTGACAAGCTTTTGGTCACCTGCCCTATATACTTGTGGCTCGGTGTCAAATTTTATATAACATACCAATATACGAATTAGGAGCAGGAGTAGGCCACTCAGCCCTTCAAGCCTGCTTCGCCATTCAATAAGTTCATGGCTGAACTGATTACTCCACATTTCTACCTACCCCGATAACCTTCCACCCCCTTGCTTATCAAGAATCTATCTACCTCTGCCTTAAAAATATTCAAAGACTCTGCTTCCACTGCCTTTTGAGGAAAGTAGTTCCAAAGACTCACGACCCTGTAAAATAAATTTCTCCTCATCTGTGTCTTAAATAGGCAACCCCTTATTTTTAAATAGTGATCCCTAGATTCTCCCACAAGGGGAAACATCCTTTCCACATCCACCCTGTCAAGACCCCTCAGGATCTTATATTTTTCAATCAAGTCGCCTCTTACTCTTCTAAATTCCAGCAGATACAAGCCTAGCCTGTCCAATCTTTCCTCGTAAGACAGCCCGCCCATTCCAGGTATGTGTCTAGTAAACCTTCTCTGAACTGCCTCCAACGCATTTACATCCTTCCTTAAATAAGGAGACCAATACTATACATAGTACTCCAGATGTGGTCTCACCAATGCCCTGTATAGCTAAAGCATTACCTCCCTATTTTTGCATTCAATTCCCCTCCCAATAAACGATAACATTCTATTAGCTTGTCTAATTACATGCTGTACCTGCATACCTGTACCTTTTGCGATTCATGCACTTCTTTCTTTCTTTTGGGCCTCCTTATCTCGAGAGACAATGGATACGCGCCTGGAGGTGGTCAGTGGTTTGTGAAGCAGCGCCTGGAGTGGCTATAAAGGCCAATTCTGGAGTGACAGGCTCTTCCACAGGTGCTGCAGAGAAATTTGTTTGTCGGGGCTGTTGCACAGTTGGCTCTCCCCTTGCGCCTCTGTCTTTTTTCCTGCACTAGGACACCCAGATCCCTCTGCATCTCCAAGCTCTGCAATCTCTCACCATTTAGATAATATGCTGCTTTTTTATTCTTTCTGCCAGTGGACAATTTCACACTTTCCCACATTACACTCCATTTGCTAGGTCTTTGCCCACTCACTTAACCTATCCATATCCCTTTGTAGCCCCCTTATGTCCTCTTCACAAGTTACCTTCCTACCTATCTTTGTCTCATCAGCAAATTTAACAACCATACTTTTGGTCCCTTCATCCAAGTCATTAATATAAATTGTAAAAAGTTGAGGCCCCAGCACAGATCCCTGTGGCACACTTGTTACATCTTGCCAACCAGAAAATGACCCATTTATGCCTACTACTTCCTGTTAGCTAGTCAATCTTCTATCCATGTCAATATGTTACCCCCTACACCATGAGCTTTTATTTTCTGCAAAAACCTTTGATGTGGCACCTTATCAAATGCCTTCTTGAAATCTAAGTACAATACATCCACCAGTTCCCCTTTATCCACAGCACATGTAACTCCCTCAAAGAACTCTAATAAATTGGTTAAACGTGATTTCCCTTTTATAAAACCATGTTGACTCTGCTGGATTACCTTGAATTTTTCGAAATGCCCTGTTATAACATCTTTAATAATAGCTGCTAACATTTTCCCTAAAACAGATGTTAAGCTAACTGGGTTGTAGTTTCCTGCTTTCTGTCTCCCTCCCTTTTTGAATAAAGGAGTTACATTTGCTATTTTCCAATCTAACGGAACCTTCCCCGAATCTATGGAATTTTGGAAAATTAAAACTAACGCATCAACTATCTCACTAGCCACTTCTATTAAAACCCTAGGATGAAGTCCATCAGGACCCGGAGACTTGTCAGCCCAGCCCACAGCTCCAACATTGTTTTCAGTACCACTTCCCTGATGATTGTAATTTTCAAGTTTCTCCCTCCCTTCCATTTCCTGTCTTACAGCTAATACTGGGATGTTACTTGTAATGCTCCTCTGAAGTGCTGTGGGATGTTTTTACGACATTAAATGCATTGTATAAATGCAAGTTATGTCAAGCTGTTTCTTCAGTAAAAAACATCTAGCAAAACATGATGCTTCACAAATGTGGGTGAAACTAGGGCATGTGGCTAGAAGCATAGCTGCAGTTTCTTGGGTGGGGAAAGAGAGAGCAAGGTGAAGGTAGTCAGGAAGAGTTTCTGCTGGGGAAGGACGGTGGAAGGCTTTACCATTAATGGTACATCAGAGGGATATGTAGGGGGGAAAGTGGAGGTGAGAATGAGGTAACTTGCACCACCAGGATATTATCTTATCTCTTCTTTGTGCCACTTGACGATGTACAGTTCTGTCTCTTATCCTTAATAAAAACCATTTGGCAAATATCTTTACACTAATACCTACATTTTAAAAAAAACTTCAGAAATTTGCTACCTTTTTTTCCGAACTACAAACACCTGAAAGACATTAAAAAAAAATGAGCACATACTCTATAATGCATGGACATGAGCATGGAAGCTAGGCTTGACACTTCATGCAGCATTGGGAAAGTGCTGCATTGTCACATGTTAAACTGATATAGCCATTAAAATGGATGCAAAAGATTCCATTATATGAATCAAGTAGGAGGTAGTTTTCCTGGTCAACATTCCTCTCTCAACCAATACCACTAAAAGGTAGATTATCTGGTTATTACACCGGAAACATCAGAGGAATGTATGATGGCATGAAGAGAGCTCTTGGGCCAACCATCAAGAAGATCACCCCCCTCAAATCTAAATCGGGGGACATAATCACTGACCAACGCAAACAGATGGACCGCTGGGTTGAGCACTACCTAGAACTGTACTCCAGGGAGAATGCTGTCACTGAGACTGCCCTCAATGCAGCCCAGCCTCTACCAGTCATGGATGAGCTGGACATACAGCCAACCAAATCGGAACTCAGTGATGCCATTGATTCCCTAGCCAGCGGAAAAGCCCCTGGGAAGGACAGCATTACCCCTGAAATAATCAAGAGTGCCAAGCCTGCTATACTCTCAGCACTACATGAACTGCTATGCCTGTGCTGGGACGAGGGAGCAGTACCCCAGGACATGCGCGATGCCAACATCATCACCCTCTATAAAAACAAAGGTGACCGCGGTGACTGCAACAACTACCGTGGAATCTCCCTGCTCAGCATAGTGGGGAAAGTCTTTGCTCGAGTCGCTCTGAACAGGCTCCAGAAGCTGGCCGAGCGCGTCTACCCTGAGGCACAGTGTGGCTTTCGTGCAGAGAGATCGACTATTGACATGCTGTTCTCCCTTCGTCAGATACAGGAGAAATGCCGTGAACAACAGATGCCCCTCTACATTGCTTTCATTGATCTCACCAAAGCCTTTGACCTCGTCAGCAGACGTGGTCTCTTCAGACTACTAGAAAAGATCGGATGTCCACCAAAGCTACTAAGTATCATCACCTCATTCCATGACAATATGAAAGGCACAATTCAACATGGTGGCTCCTCATCAGAGCCCTTTCCTATCCTGAGTGGTGTGAAACAGGGCTGTGTTCTCGCACCCACACTTTTTGGGATTTTCTTCTCCCTGCTGCTTTCACATGCGTTCAAATCCTCTGAAGAAGGAATTTTCCTCCACACAAGATCAGGGGGCAGGTTGTTCAACCTTGCCCGTCTAAGAGCGAAGTCCAAAGTACGGAAAGTCCTCATCAGAGAACTCCTCTTTGCTGACGATGCTGCTTTAACATCTCACACTGAAGAATGCCTGCAGAGTCTCATCGACAGGTTTGCGTCTGCCTGCAATGAATTTGGCCTAACCATCAGCCTCAAGAAAACGAACATCATGGGGCAGGATGTCAGAAATGCTCCATCCATCAATATTGGCGACCACGCTCTGGAAGTGGTTCAAGAGTTCACCTACCTAGGCTCAACTATCACCAGTAACCTGTCTCTAGATGCAGAAATCAACAAGCGCATGGGTAAGGCTTCCACTGCTATGTTCAGACTGGCCAAGAGAGTGTGGGAAAATGGCGCACTGACACGGAACACAAAAGTCCGAGTGTATCAGGCCTGTGTCCTCAGTACCTTGCTCTACGGCAGCGAGGCCTGGACAACGTATGCCAGCCAAGAGCGACGTCTCAATTCATTCCATCTTCGCTGCCTTCGGAGAATACTTGGCATCAGGTGGCAGGACTATATCTCCAACACAGAAGTCCTTGAAGCGGCCAACATCCCCAGCTTATACACACTACTGAGTCAGCGGCGCTTGAGATGGCTTGGCCATGTGAGCCGCATGGAAGATGGCAGGATCCCCAAAGACACATTGTACAGCGAGCTCGCCACTGGTATCAGACCCACCGGCCGTCCATGTCTCCGTTATAAAGACGTCTGCAAACGCGACATGAAATCGTGTGACATTGATCACAAGTCGTGGGAGTCAGTTGCCAGCATTCGCCAGAGCTGGCGGGCAGCCATAAAGACAGGGCTAAATTGTGGCGAGTCGAAGAGACTTAGTAGTTGGCAGGAAAAAAGACAGAGGCGCAAGGGGAGAGCCAACTGTGCAACAGCCCCAACAAACAAATTTCTCTGCAGCACCTGTGGAAGAGCCTGTCACTCCAGAATTGGCCTTTATAGCCACTCCAGGCGCTGCTTCACAAACCACTGACCACCTCCAGGCGCGTATCCATTGTCTCTCGAGATAAGGAGGCCCAAAAGAATTTACTGTCTGTGGGACCTGGCTGTGCATTATTTGTTGCCACCAGTGAAAGAATTTTCATCTAAAGAACACGGTTCGCATCTTCGGGATGTCTCAAAGTACTCTGTCGCCCATCCATCATTTTTGAGGTGTAATCACTATGATCATAGAAACTTACAGCACAGAAGGCAGCCATTCAGCCTGTCTTTGAAAGAGCAGTCATGCTTAGTCCCACATCCCCACTTTTTGTCTGTAACCCTGTGTTCCTCATCTTAAAGTACCTGTATAAATCTAATTACTTATGGAATCAGCTTCCACCACCTTTTCAGGTAGAGCATTTCCAGATACCAACAACTCCACATGAAAAAAATTCTCTATCTCCCATCTAGATTTTTTTCCAGTGACTTTAACTCTATGGCCTCTTATTGACTCACTTGCCAGACGGATTTTTTTTCTCTCTCTCTACTCTATCAAAATTTCTCATCTTGAAATCCTCTATCAGGTCACCTTTTAACATTTTCTATTCCAAGGAGAACAGTCTTAAATTTTCCAACCTCTCATAATTTTATTCCCTCATCCCCGGTAAACCTCCTATGTATCCTTTCTTAAAGCACTTGCACCTTTCCTGAAGTGTGGTATCCAGATCTGTCCACAATACTCCTGCGGAGGATTAACTAGTGATTTATAAAGTTCTAGCAAAATTTATTTGCATTTATATGCTATTCTTCTACTTATAAACCCAGGTAAAGCATCTTTTTTTTAAAAAAACCACCTCATCAACATGCCGTGCCTTTCAGGATTTCTGTATATGAACACCAAGGTCTCTCTGCTCATCTATACTTTTCAACATCATGTAATTTATAGTATACTGTCTTTCCATATTAATCCTCATCAGTTCACACTTCTGTGCATTGAACTCCATCCGCCATAATTCCTTCCATTTCACCATTCTGTCATGCTGAAACTATCCTTTATGATCTATTTGCCAAGTTTTGTATCGTCTGCAAACTTTATAATGCTACTCCCTACACTCAAGTCTAGGGCATTTTATAAAAATTGCAAAAAGTAATGGATCCAAAACTGATCCCTTGGTACACCACTGCAAACCACCACCCAGTCTAAAGCAAGATACATCCACCAACACCACCACCCTTTGTTTCCTGTCAATCAGCCAATTTGTATTCATACTCCCACTTCCCCTTAATTCTATGGGCTTCCATCTCATTAAGCCTAATGTGTGGCACTTTATCAAATGCCTTCCGAAAATCCATAGATGCACCTACTGCACTACCTTGTTCAACCTGTGGCTACAAAAGCTGCTCAGAGCCTGGATATTCTGCAGCAAGTAACCTGTCTGGCTCCCCAAAGCCTTCCACCATCTATTAGGCACAAGTCAGGAATGTGATGGAATACACCCCACTTGCCTGGATGAATGCAGCTCCAACAACACTCAAGAAGCTTGACACCATCCAAGACAAAGTAGGGTGCTTGTTTGGCACTGCATTCATTACCTTAAACATTCACTCCCTCAACCACTGGCACACGTGGCTGCAATTATGCACTACCAGATCCATTGCAGCAACTCGCCAAGGCTTCCAACAGCACCTTCCAAACCTGTGACTTCTACCACCTTATCAAGGGCAATAAATGTTGGCCTTGCTAGTGCCACCCAGATCCCATGTATGGAAAGAAAATCTTCTCTAAATTCTTTGAGTTAATTGTGTTAATCAGACAAGATTTCCCTTTAACAAATCCATGCTGGCTCTCCTTGATTAACACCTGCCTTTACAAATAAAAGTTTATTTTGTCCCTGGTAATGGTTTCCAATAACTTTCCCACCACTGATGTTAGGCCGACTGGCCTGTAATTTCCTGATTTCTCTCCCCTTTCTTGAATTGTGTAATCAACAATCCGAATTAACAATCCTGGCACTACTCCTGTATTGAAAGATTGTGACCAAAGCCTCTGCTATTTCTACCTTTTTCTTCTTCATTATGTAAACACATGTACCAATTTGCACACAAGATCCCACACCATATAATTACTGATTATCTTTTTTTGCTGTTGGCCACTACACCTGAGAAAATAACCCTGCTTTTTCACCATGGAATCTTTTACAGCAGCTGAACAGGCAGATGGACAGTCTCACCCAAACATTAACATCTCCAACAATGTAGTTAATCACTAAGTATTGCACTGAAGTGTCAACCTAGATTATGAGCTCAAATCCTGCAGTGGGGTTTAAGTGTGCAACTACCTGACTGAGGTCAGCGTGCGACCACTCAGCCAAACTGGCACTTAAGTCACTACACTGCAAAAAGTATCTCATTGTTTGTAAATTTTTTTAGGACATCAAGGTGGATAAGTCTATAAAGGAGAAAGCATAGCATTGCCAAAGCAAAATACCGCTGCTGGAAATCTGAAATAGAAAATTCTGGAAATACTCAGGCCAGGCAGCATCTGTAGAGACATTTCAGGTTGATTGCCTTTCATCAGAATTTAGGGATTAGCTTTTGGTTGCTCTGCAACAGAACCACACAGTCACTTTTGTGCATAAACATCTTTGGTCTTAAATGTGACAGAAAGATGGAAATGGCTTACAAGAATTAGTGAGTTGGATAGGTATGGGGTAGAGTTGTGCTATTTTAGACTTTCCTTGACATAGGGACCTGTCAAATAATCCTCTGCACTCCTAAAACTACTTAGCGATTTGCATTTTCACTCTCCTTCCCTTTCAAATCCCTCCTTATATTAAAAAACGAAGGTTTGAATATATTTTGGTTCAAAATTTTAACATCTTTCGATGTATCTATAAATCAGGTTGTGTGAGTTTTAAATAGTTTGTGATAAAGTGAACTCGGATTGAGATTTAATCTCACCCTTTATATCTCCAGAGTTAAAGATATGAGATGAGATGGGGGGGGGGGGGGGGGGAGAAATTCTTACCTTGGTGGTGAGCGAGCACCCGGCCTGTTGTCAGGGAAAAGGCCTCATGGGCCCCAATCACCCACGACAACAGAATGAAGGAGAGGAAAGCGGCGCTAGCGCTCGGCACTCGGGCCCTGGTGTGACCAGCTCTAATCCCAGCCCACAGCCGTTCCCTGCAGCCTCTCAGCAACGGCATCCCCGGGGCTTACTGCTACCAAGGCATAGCGTTGTTCGGTACTCGGGGCCCACTACAATCCCCTTCCCCTTCCCTCCTTCCCCTCCTCCTCTCGGTGTCTCACGGCGCAATGCCTTCCCTGTCCCTGCCGGCAAAGAGACCAAACTTGGGCCTTGTAGAAGCAGAGCCTCCTTCCACCGTAGCCATGCACTTCCTAACCCCGCTCCCGGTTGATGACTTGGCCGGAGAGCGCCGACTTCCCCGTGGGGTACACAGCAGGGAAACTGGCGTCGGGCCAACCCCCGCCCTCTGGTCGGTGTTTTTTGCCTTTGTGTTTCAGTAAAGTTATGGCGGATTATAAACCTCTGTAACGCGTTATGTGGTGGGAGGGGGAAAGTTAGTGAGAATAGTGTTTATTTCGGGTCATTTCAAGCCGCTCAGGCGATAAACGGGCGACATGATTCAGGAGGAAATGTTTGCGCACCCATCAGAATGGCGACAGAAAGGCAGACAATCAGGGCGAAATGGCCGCGTTTCCATCGCTACCGACTCCATCCCGGAACTATAAACACAGCTCCAGGTTCTCTCTATTGTTCCAGCCGAACGTCTTACCGCGTAACGCAACGCACGCCGACGTCAACGCGCTTGCGTCAACAGCTGCTTAAATAATGACGTGGAGCCGAATATTAGCATAAAGCCTCGGTCGCGAATCGGCAGATAGAGGCTAACGTCTCTTGTCAAGTTTTTAAAAAAAAAATCTTTCCCAGTTCCCAAAACGTTTGAAAAGTAACTCGAAATCGAACAGAATTGTAGCGTCCATAGGGCGGATTTTTTTTTTGTTAAATTAAAGTAATTCCGGCGCGAGTTGCGCAAGGCGCCAAAGTAGTGGTACAATCCGGCGAGGTTCGGCGCAGGCGCATTTCGGCAGTCAGAGGTCGGTGAAGATGGCGTCGACGGGTAAGAGGGAGTTTGTAACTGTTGGGCTCGGATTTAAAGGCGCTCGGCTGACTGCGCCGCCAAAACTGGCTACAAACGGCCCTTGCGCCGCACTGATGCCCGCTGGGTTGCCTCCATTGCTTTTTCTCCCCCCTCCGACCGGTTGCTGGGCGGGTTTTGTCGGGACTCGGGCTAGGCCCTCATCGCGTGTTGGAAGAAAAAGGAGCGGGCGGCCGTTAGGCCTGTGCGAGCCCGCACCCCTCCCCCCACCTTCCCTTCCACCACCTCTTCCTCCAACCATGGGGCGATCCGCCCCAGAACGCAGCTGCGCCATAAAGCCTCAGGGCGCTCTGCTAGGCCGGGCCAGCCCTTCCCCAGCCGCCGTCCCGCTCCGCAAATGTCCCCGACGGCCCATCCGTTGCCCTTGGGAGCCGCCGAGGTGGAGTTTCTCAGAAGATGAAGAGACGGAAATGCTTTTTTTTTCAATCCTTTAGCGTCGAGGCCTAGTTCGGGTGGGGGAAGGGAGAGGATCAGCCAGTTGAGCGCATTTCAATAAATATTTTTCTTGAAGATATTGCCAGTCGCGCTAGTTTATTTATGTAACTTTTCAAATGTAGTGCGGTAATTTAGCGATTATTTCATTCCTTGTAAGCCGTTTAGGATTTCCAACTTTTTTTAAAGGCCGATGTTAAAAACTTCGCGTGGAGCTTTTAAATAAATCGGCCGGTGTTTTTATTTTCAAGTAGTTTTTAAAAAAAAAAATCGGATTGTTACAACATTGTTGGCACCGTGCCAAAATGGAGAGTCTCGATCTGAAATTCGCTAAATTAAGTGTTGTGGGGGTTGGGAGTGTGTTAAAAGACAAAACTGGCTCTAATTTTGTGGTGTAACAAAGTTTGGTATTTCCGCCCAGTTTTAAAAAAAATTTACTTTATAGTGTGCCAAGCGTTAATCTTAAACTGTCTCCAATGTCGAATGATAATCGGAATCGAAGCGTTTGCCATCTACCAGGGATTTTATTTATGCAGAGCATGAACATAGAGGGTGGTTTTCATCCTGTTTCACTGACGAAGTCACTGGACATTGTGACCTACAGTTGAAGATTTATGACTGAATAGCTTCAAATTCATTAAATGATTAGAAGTTGAAAACTTGTCTGTGGTATATTTTTCCTTGTATATCCTGCATTTGATTAAAAAAAAATAAAGGTTGCAGTCCCTTTGCTCAATAAAACAATTCAAACATGTGTTATCTTACTAAGTGAAGACCTAAAGTTAAATGCACTTTCCTCTAGGACCTTAAAATGGAGCAGTTTTTTAAACCTCTGTCTTTTGTGGAGGCCTTCCATTTACATTTTCTAGGGCAATTAACTGTGGGGCTGGCCATGAGTAGATAATGTAGATCAGTAATTTTATGTTGTGGATAGGAAGGATTGTGGGGCAGGGTGGAAGTCTCTGCTGGAAAATACTAATGTACTAATACTCATACTAATGTTGTCCTGCTTGGGGCTTCTCAAGCTTTGTATAAAGGAGTTGAGGACTGACTGCTCCTGCTATGAAAAAGGAAAAGTAGACTTTCAGATATCTTGTTACTGAAATTATTTGCAGTATTAAATTATTTTCTAAAAGGACAGGAAAAAATGCATCAAGAACAAATTTAAATTATGGACTTGTATACTCACACCTCCCTCTACCTGTGAGGTTGATAATGTTAGCACACATCATAAGTTACCAGTATTGACCCTAAAACCATTTTTGGTAATTGATACTTCAAACAGCAACTGCTCCTAAATTGGTATTGTTGGATGACTGGCAGAATGAAGGAAACTTGACTGATCCTAGACATCAAAGTTAGAAAATATCTCAATAAAAACCACACATGGGTTATGTCCTTGATCCTCTTGCTAGTCCCAAAACTAATATGAAGCAGGATCTATTTCTGTGAACCCTGCTGGTTAGAAAACTGAAATAATTCTTATACCAAAAGCTGAAGCTTGTAATATTCCAACTCCACTTTAAAAAAAAAATTATACAAGTAAGGACTTATAATTGCATCTCAACAATACAAATTATTGTTGTTCCTGAAGGATGTGGGAGAAAGATACGTGTAAGTTTGTATACTTACTGGCATTGTGCGCCTTAACTTTTCCCTTCAATGTGGGAGGAAGAGCTAACAAGTACAAACGTAGCATTTGAAAATGCATTTATTTATGGAACATTTGATTTGGGGCTTAAATTATCATGTCAGTGTTGCAATGTATGTACACAATGATATATTTTTGCTGACCGTTTTCTCTTGTAACATTCAAATGCCAATGAATATGCACACTGGGTTTGAGGTGACAACTGATAGGGTGTAAGGGATGAGCATTTTTTGTAAACGTATAATGAGCAATCTTGGTAGTGGCAAATTAGTTTGTAGTTTTTGTCATTATTGGTGTAGTAAGAGTAAGTATTGGGTAATTTTTAAAGCAATCCGACTGGCATTTGGTAGATTATATCATACTGGAAAATTGATATGACAAGCTATCACTTTAAATTTGCACTTCCAAATATGTGTGGGTATGGGATTTTTAAATGCTTAGTAAATAGATAATCCCTTTTTAATATGGTTAACATTTGCATTGCATTCAATAATAAAGTTGTCTAGCTACTGAATAACTGCATTGTGATTATAACCGATCTAGAGACCAGCAAGCTTCCAGATTCAAGCCCTTGTCTGTATAGGGTTAGGTAACAGCGTGTTGGTGATGCAAGCAAGAGTGAGGAA
The DNA here is from genome assembly GCF_036365525.1 of Heterodontus francisci. Taxonomy (NCBI): domain Eukaryota; kingdom Metazoa; phylum Chordata; class Chondrichthyes; order Heterodontiformes; family Heterodontidae; genus Heterodontus; species Heterodontus francisci. The sequence continues at coordinate 27,442,762 of NC_090393.1, read as the reverse complement.
AGGCGAGCCTCAACCCGTGATCTTGTTTGCTTGTATTGGCATTACTTTTTAGGTCTGAACTTCAAATTTTAAAGAACTGACACAATATAATTTGTTCAAATGCTGTCATCTCAGGCCTGAGTTGGTCACTTTTGATTTTGTGCATTGGCAGTTATAGTCAGTCATTCTTGGCACCATTTTGTTGATTGTCAGCATTGCAGTGGCTCCAGAGGTATGTTAAAATCCATTCAAATCATGCTACTTAAATGCTTCAAGATAAGTGTGGTTTCCTAGCCCAAGTAATCCACTAGTGCCTGTCTCTTGCTCTTTTTCACCTTTCGGGAGAAGAGAGAACATTACTAAGAGTACAAGAGTTCCTGTGTATTCCCATTTTACAAATACTCGGTTATCAAGATGTTGAATAAGGAAGCCTAAATCTCACGATGGTTAATAACATTTTGGTGGATCATACTATATGACTTTTGAATTTCATGGAAGTGACATTTCATATGGATCTGGTACAACGATTTTGGTAGATTTTGATCTTTTGAGATTGGTATTCGGTAAAATGAAAAACCTATTTCAATCAATTTTTGTATAATTAACATCAGTTGAGGACATCCTTTCTTTTTGTAGATTATAGTACCTACACTCAAGCTGCAGCCCAACAAGGGTAAGTGCCAGTATAAAATCAAATATCTACACGTGTTTTTTAAAATCACTTGTTTACTAGATGAGTACACTAAGGGGATTGCATTTATTTGTGGCACTTTTGACAGGTATAATTTGTGCCAATGCACTACTTGTCTACCATTACTTCATTACCTGAAGTTCCTCTGCTTGCCGCCTCTTGTGACTATAACCAACAGTACTATATCATAAATTGCTCAAAGTGCTTTCCAGTTTATAATGAGGCAATCATTGATTATACTGTATATCCTTCAAACGCCCAAATTATGCTTTTGTGAAATCCTGGTCGTGGGGGGCAGGTGCCATCCACTGTGAAAATTTCACAGCCCACTGTTTCACTTTATTGAAATCTAATTGACAGTGAAACCATTTACTGCTATTCTGTTTGAAAACTTAAGTCTGAAGAAAAAGTTTGTACTATGAAATGTGGAAAGTTATTAATTTATAAATGTTTTGTACTTTTTTAAATGAAAGCCATCAATTTACGACTTAATTCAGACCTGGATTTGAAAACATACTATTAAGATGTAGCCTTTCAGTAGTAGTTTGTTGTATGTGAATACCAAATTGAATAAATACTATTTGTAGAAAATATCACATTACAACATATGAAAAATAGCCATTGATTCTTTCAATGTTCATACTTATTTTGTGAAGAGGCAAGCAGCTCTTTTCTATGTTTGACAATTTTTCTCAGTCTATTGCTGGGTTGCAGGTCTGAGGGTGGCTGTAGATCTTCGGTGCCTCGGCCAAGTGAAGACTAAGCTGAATATTGTCTGATTATTTGGCTGTAGAAGGAATCGCAGCAGAGCCTGATCCTTCTCTCCACTAACATGACCCTACTGCTTTCTAGCAGATGATGCACTTCCTGTGGTTGAATTCTTATCTCACCCAGTTACTAGCCATGGGGTGCAAAAAAACAATTGCTGATAACTGGTTAACTCAGAATTGAATGTGGGACCATCTGCTCTATATAGCTTTTCTGCAGGAGACTTTAGTTATATTTCAGCCAAAGTTAGCAAGACTGTGGCAACACAGGAATAGATATCCTGCATGCGAGGCTGTGTTCTGAGATTGTATTTATACATCATGGTATTTCATTGACCTCCTGTCCAGTTCCTCCAGCATTTGATAGTTTTTTTTTTCAGGGTTTTGATTAGATTAGAGATACAGCACTGAAACAGGCCCTTCGGCCCACCGAGTCTGTGCCGAACATCAACCACCCATTTATACTAATCCTACACTAATCCCATATTCCTACCAAACATCCCCACCTGTCCCTATATTTCCCTACCACCTACCTATACTAGTGACAATTTATAATGGCCAATTTACCTATCAACCTGCAAGTCTTTTGGCTCGTGGGAGGAAACCGGAGCACCCGGAGAAAACCCACGCAGACACAGGGAGAACTTGCAAACTCCACACAGGCAGTACCCGGAATCGAACCCGGGTCCCTGGAGCTGTGAGGCTGCGGTGCTAACCACTGTGCCGCCCCGTTCTGCCAGGAATTTCTTTGACCTGATCCTTTGTTAGTGGAGTGAGTCTATTAGTGGTGTACTATATATGTATGTAAAAGCTCTGATCAGTTTTTCTTTCCTCTGCTGCTCCTATAATATAAATCCATATCCTTACTCAATACTAGTCCGATTCTGGGCTGGATGCAATGGTCAGGGGAGTAACGGGGGGGCAGAGATAAGAATTTGACCACAGGGAGTGCAACATTGGTAGTCCATGTAGACCACAGTCCTTTTTATATAGTAGTACCACTTGGAATTCAGTCTTGGATAACTGACCAGTGTTTCCAAGTGCACAGAAGGCTTTTGATTAGGTAGTTGGGGGGAGTTTTTTTTTAATCAGGCAACGATATTGATGGATACAGAACCACTGTGGGTAAGTATAATTAAGGTACAAATCAACCCTGATCTAACTGAATGGTGGAACAGCTTGACAGGATGAATGACCTATTCCAGTTCCTCACTTCCTAACTCTTTCCAGTTGCATTGAGTATAATCATCTTTGGCAGAACAATTCCTCTTAATTGACCCATGTGACTTTTAATGGTTATTTTATTGTAATATTTTAGAACCAACAATCAGGCCTTGTGGTTATTTGTATCATAATGTTTAAACAATGTGAAGACTTCCACTGTCCATCTTTACAGATATGGAACCTATGCAGCTCAACCTGCTCAAGCATACGGACAAACGACCCAAGTAAGACTTTTTTTTTTAGAAAACTACTTTACAATCCATGCATGTTAACCTAGCAACAAATCTCTAGCAATTCTGTCAATTGTTTTGAATTTCATCAATATAAGCAGTTTTGTATTCTCAGCTGAATTTAATAGTAGTTTCTCTAAATATTTGCAACTAGGCATATGCGCAGCCGAGTTATGGAACCTATACCCAACCCACTGATACGACATATACTCAAGCGCAAACAACTGCAGCGTATGGACAGACAGCATACGCTGCTGCATATGGGCAACCTCAGACTGGTAAGAGTTAATCTATGTTGCACTTTAAGTCTAATTTATATGATTACCTTTTTATTCCTGTCCGTTGTGCTTTCTTGGGTAAAAGGGGCATTTATGATATTCTGAACCTGTATCTTTTTGTTTACTGCTGTCTGTTGTGCTTTCTTGGGTAGAAGGGACAAGTGCAGGTTAGAGTGCCTGATCACTGTTGCATGATTTGTGTTATGTTTTGTCACATTGTTCCTTTTACATCAAACATCTGAATCTTCATTGTTAAACTAACTTTTTCGTCATGCATGCTCAGTGTTGTCACTAGACTTATTTAACATTATACTATTATGCTACAGGAGAAAACATTGCACTTAAGACTAATAATTTTCAGAGTTTTATAATTTACCTAAAATTGCACTGACTAGTGACAGGACCTGTAACACCAGTCCTTATGGCAGCTCCTAACATTTTCCTTGTTTGAAATGGCACAATCTATAGTTATACCTGCTTAAAATGAGAGGAACCCCAGCAATATATTAGGAAAAACCTCTCGTGCACCATTACCCCAATTGAATTCTAGTTACACTCCTGATGCAGTTAAGATTTGTAGTTATCGGTTTATTTATTTTATTTAGAGATACAGCACTGAAACAGGCCCTTCGGCCCACCGAGTCTATGCCGACCAACAACCACCCATTTATACTAACCCTACAGTAATCCCATATTCCCTACCACCTACCTACACTAGGGGCAATTTACAACGGCCAATTTATCTATCACCTGCAAGTCTTTTGGCTGTAGGAGGAAACTGGAACACCCGGCGAAAACCCACGCGGTCACAGGAAGAACTTGCAAACTCTGCACAGGCAGTACCCAGAATCGAACTCTGGTCCCTGGAGTGTGAGGCTGCGGTGCTAACCACTGTGCCACTGTATAGAAAACCAAAAAGTTAATGGGTTTTAAAAGCACAAGCTTAAATATTGAATATATGCAATATTCACTGATGATTAGATTGGTAACATACCACAGTGAGGTAGAAATGTACAATATTGTTTACTTCAGCATTTGAATGAATATCTTTGTAGTTCACAGTTGGATTTGGGAGAGATAGCAACTTGGGGTGGGGATGGTGAGAGACCACAGTATGTTAGGTGGATCAAAAATTCCCATCTGCATCATCGCCTGTATGCCAAATTGTCTTTCATTGAAGTAACATTGTGTTTGGAATGGCTGAATAAATGTCCTTTTTAATAGTTTAAAATTTCCTGCTTATGCCATCAGAAAATTCATGATGGCTAAGCAGGCATATAATACTGTCTGTTATGCAACAGAGACCTGTTACCTTGGCTTATTCAGTATCCCTGGGATAGAGAGGGGTAAGTTGTGTGACTAGAGTTCCATTTCCAGATGATTACTATCCAGTGAGAACTAGAAATATGCACTATAGGAAGGATGTGATTGCACTGGAGAGGGTGCAGAGGAGATTCACCAGGATGTTGACTGGGCTGGAGCATTTCTGCTATGAAGAGAGACTGGATAGGCTAGGATTGTTTTCCTTAGAGTAGAGAAGGCTGTTGGGGGACCTGATAGAAGTATACAAAATTATGAGGATAGATAGGAAGAAATGTTTTCCCTTAGCGGAGGGATCAATAGCCAGGGGACATAGATTTGATGTAAGGGGCAGAAATTTAGAGGGAAGTTGAGGAAGAAAATTTTCACCTAGGATGGTTGGAATCTGGAATACATCGCCTGAAGGGATGGTAGAGGCAGGAACCCTCAACATTTAAGAAGTACTTAGATGAGCACTTGAAACGCCATAGCATACAAGGCTACGGCCCAAGTGCTGGAAAATGGGATTAGAATAGTTAGGTGCTTGATGGCCAGCACAGACACGATGGGCCAAAGGGCCTGTTTCTGTGCTGTATAACTCTGACTCTGTGACATATTTGGGAGAACAGCATTGCCCTGGCTGGCTATTTGACAGCAATGGGCAATGATAGTCTTGCACAAGAAAAATAACTACTTGAGACAAGTATTAAAATGATAGCAACTGGGGAGTCTATAGCATGTCGACTGCTTTGAGATATGATTGTCTGGAGCGTCCCCCGACACCAAGTTTAAAATTCAACCACCCCTTCAAACTATCTGTTCCTGACACGAGGCTCATGTGCTTCCTCTCTTCACCAGCGGTAGCTTTGATTTCACTAAACTGGACCTTGTGTTCCAGCATTCCCTTCAAGTCTCTACATTTCACTATCCTTTTAAGATCATCTTCAAAACCCATATCTTTGACTAAGCTTTCGATCGTGTATCCTATTCTCTCCTTGGCTTGGTATATGTTTTTCCTTAGGTAGCTGAAGCACTTGAACATTTTGCTATATTAAAGGCACTATATAAATGCAAGCTTTTGAACTCCTTCTCTGAAGGGAAAAAAAGTGCATTTGTTTAGCCTGCATATTATTGGCTGGCATACAGTACTAGTTTTACTGTGCTGCACACCTATATCCAACTAATTCAATACAATGTAGTATAACCAGTAGCATTGACTTGTAATAGAATAAAATGCCATGAAACAAGTTTTGTTCAGTTACATTGTGTGAAATGTGTAAATACAAAGCTGCAGAAAAAATAAAAATGCTTCACTACATTTTTTTCTTTTGAATAGGTTATAGTGCACCTATTGCACCTCAGGCTTATAGCCAACCTGTGCAGGCTTACAGCACAACTGGATATGACACAGCTGCCACCCCTCAAGCTACTTATGGGCAGCAGCCCACCTATGGTCAGCAGCCTACTTATGCTGCATATGGACAGCACACAGCTACAACCATTGCACCTACCAGGTATATATCTTGCAGGGGTGGGTGGAAGGGGAGAGGAAATAGTAAATAAATATTGTAAAACATTCAGCACCGAAGGAAAGGAGGCCATACAATTGTTTGCTGTTATAACTGGAGCAATCTACTTTCAAATTATATTTCCTTGCCATATCCTGTTGTAGAATTGGCGCAGAAGGAGGCCATTTGGTCCATCGTGTCTGTGCCAGTTGAAAGTTACCTAGCCTAATCCTACTTGCCCAGGTTCTGTTCTATTCTTATAGGTTAAAGCACTTGCAACTACTTTTTCAGTGTGAGGAAGCTTCTGCCTCTGCCGCACTTTGATGCAGTGAGTTCCAAACCCCTGTCGTCTTCAGAAGAATGTTTCCTCAGCTCCCTTCTAATCCTTCTGCCATTACTTTAAATCTATGGCCTATGGTTACTGACCTTTCTGCAAAGGGCAATAGGTCCTCCTTATCCACTCTATCTAGGCCCCTCTTAATTTTATACATCTCTATTAAATCCCCACAGCGCCAGCCTATCCAATCGTGCCTAGTAGGTAAAATTTTCCATTCTTGTCAACATAGAAAATAGGAGCAGGAGTAGGCCATTCGGCCCCTCAAGCCTGCTCCACCGTTCATTATGATCGTGGTTAATCATCCAACTCAGCCTGTTCCCGCTTTTGCCCTAGACCCTTTGATCCCTTTAGACCCAAGAGCTATATCAATTGCTTTCTCTGGTAGTGAATTCCACAGGCTCACCACTCTGGGTGAAGAAATTTCTCCTCATCTCAGTCCTGAAAGGTTTACCCCTTATCCTTCGACTATGACCCCTGGTTCTGGACTCGCCCACTATTGGGATCATCCTTCCTGCATCTACCCTGTCAAGTCCTGTTAGAATTTTGTGGGTTTTTGAGATTTCCCTCCCTCACTTTTCTGAACACCAGCGAATATGATCCTAACTGACTCAATCTCTCCTTCATCTGTCAGTCCCACCATCCCAGGAATCAGTCTGGTAAACCTTCGCTGCACTCCCTCTATAGCAAGAACATTCTTCTTCAGATAAGGAGACCAAAACTGCACACAATATTCCAGGTGTGGCCTCACCAAGGCCCTGTATAATTGCAGCAAGACATCCCTGCTCCTGTACACTAATCCTCTCGCTATGAAGGCCAACATACTATTCGCCTTTTTTACCACCTGTTGCACCTGCATGCTTACCTTCAGTGACAGGTGTACTGGTGTACACCCAGGTCTCATTGCATAGTCCCCTCTCTCAGTTTATAGCTGTTCAGATAATCTGTCTTCCTGTTTTTGCTACCAAAGTGGATAACCTCACATTTATCCACATCATACTGCATCTGCCATGCATGAGCCCACTCACTCAACTTGTCTAAATCACCCTGAAGCCTCTCTGCATCCTCCTCACAAGTCACCCTCCCGCCCAGTTTTGTGTCATCTGCAAATTTGGATATATTACATTTAGTTCCCTCATCTAAATCATTAATGTGTATTGTGAATAGCTGGGGTCCTAACACCGATCCCTGCAGTACCGCACTAGTCACTGCCTGCCTTTCGGAAAAAGACCCATTTATCCCTACTCTTTCTCTCCTGTCTGCCAACCAATTTTCTATCCTTCGCAATACACTACACCCCCAATCCCACGAGCTTTAATTTTACATGTCGAAACCCTTCTGAAAGTCCAAATAAACCACATCCAGTGGCTGCCCCTCATCAACTCTACTAGTTACATCCTCGAAGAATTCTGGTAGATCTGTCGAGCATGTTTTCTCTTTCGTAAATCCATGCTGACTCTGCCCCATTCTTCGACTGTTCTCTAAGTGCTCTGCTATAAAATCTTTGATAATGGACTCTAGAATTTTCACCACTACTGACATCAGGCTGACTGGTCTATAATTCCCTGCTTTCTCTCTACCTCCCTTTTTAAATAGTGGGGTTATATTAGTTACCCTCCAATCTGCAGGAACTGTTCCAGAGTCTATAGAATCTTGGAAGATGATCACCAATGCATCCACTATTTCTACGGCCACTTACTCAAGTACTCTGGAATGCATACCATCAGGCCCTGGGGATTTATCTCCCTTCAATCCCATCAATTTCCCCAACACCATTTCTCTACTGATACTGATTTCCTTCAGTTCCTCACTCTCCCTAAACCCTGTGTTGCCCAACATTTCTGATATGATATTTGTGTCCTCCTTTGTGAAGACAGAACCAAAGTATGCATTTAGTTGGTCAGCCATTTCTTTGTTCCCCATAATAAATTCCCCTGTTTCTGACTGTAAGGGACCTACATTTGTCTTCAATCTTTTTCTCTCCACATGCCTATAGAAACTTTTACAGTCCTTGCGTCGTACAGCACTGAAACAGGCCCTTCGGCCCACCGAGTCTGTGCCAACCATCAGCCACCCATTTATACTAATCCTACATTAATCCCATATTCCCTACCACATCCCCACCTTCGCTCGATTCTCCCTACACAAGGGGCAATTTACAATGGCCAATTTACCTAACAACCTGCAAGTCTTTGGCTGTGGGAGGAAACCAGAGCACCTAGCGGAAACCCACGCAGTCACAGGGAGAACTTGCAAACTCCGCACTGGCAGTACCCAGAACTGGACCCGGGTTGCTGGAGCTGTGAGGCTGCAGTTCTAACCACTGCACCACTGTGTTTCCGCAAACTTGCTCTCGTACTCTATATTTTCCCCTTCTTAATCAATCCCTTGGTCCCCCTTTGCTGAATTCTAAACTGCTCCCAATCCTCAAGTCTGTTGTTTTTCCTGACAAATGTATATGCCTCTTCCTTGGATCTAATGCTGTCTCTAATTTCCTTGTCAGCTATGGTTTGGCTACCTTTCCAGTTTTACTTTTGCACCAGACAGGGATAAACAATTGTTGCAGTTCATCCGTGCGCTATTTAAATGTTTGCCGTTGCCTATCCACCGTCATTCCTTTAAGTAACATTTCCCAATCTGTCATGGCCAACCTGCACCTCATATCTTCGCAGTTTCCTTTACTAAGATTCAGGACCCTTGTATCAGAATCAACTACGTCACACTCCATCTTGATGAAGAATTCTATCATATTATGGTTGCTCATTCCCAAGGGGTGTCTCACCACTAGATTGTCAATTATTCCTCTCTCATTACACAATACCCAGTCTAGAATGGCCTGTTCTTGAGTTGGTTCCTCAACGTATTGGTCCAGAAAACCATCCCGTATATACTCCCAAGAATTCCTCCTCTACTGTATTGTGACTAATTTGATTTGCCCAATCTATATGCAGATTAAACTCACCCATAATTACAGATGTAATTACATCCTCGCAAATCATCTCTGTACCCTCGAATGTGATCACATCCTTTTTGTGATGCAGTGACCAGAACTGTGTGCCGTGCTCTAGCTGAGGTGTAACTAGTGTTTTACACACCTCTAGCATATTTAACCACCTAGCGATCTGATCTACCTTAAGGGATCAGGTGTACATGCACTCCACAGTCCCTCTGTTCCTCGACACTTCAGTCTTTGAGGTCCTTCTTATGAATTACTTTCCTAGCTCCCTAAAATCTGTCTGCAGGACCTCATGCCTCTTTCTCATCATTGGTACTAATATGGAACATTGGCTCTGGCTGTTCATCCTGCCCCCTTGATCTACAGTCACTGTGGCATATGTGACACTGGCATCAGGAAGGCAACATACTACCTAGAATTATGTCTGCAGCTGTAAAAATGCCTCTCTTCCCTTGACTGTTGAATCCTCTATTAGAATTCGGATAACCAAGCGATGAAGAATAGTACTGGAGCTTAGTCATGAAAACTTTTATTTACAGAGACACCCATTATATGTTGTGCGCTTCCAGTCAACAACCAAAGTTTCAGCCATTTTTATAGATATAAGCACAAGTGAGTACAGAATTAATGCCCACCATCTGAATACAATTAACCTGCAACTGATGCACAATTAACACCAATGACTTTTCTGACCTTCCTCCTCGTCTACCTCAATGACCCTCCTCCAAATAGCGGTGCTACCCGTGGTGCTGTGGACTGGTTCTGGCTGTACTCCCTAGAAGAAACATCAGCCTTAATAGTGTTCTGTTGTAACGTTGTGAAATATATCGTTGAATTAAACACATCAGCCCATTTTTGTATATTAATTTTCAGTAAGGCCCTGGTCCAATTCCATACCTTGTTTGGATTTATATTATACTTAGTTTTTTAAGGAGTAAACCTTAATGTCATGATTTTTTGCATTTTGATTGCTGAAAATTGTTTACAAATGTAGAGCACAGAATTAGTTCATGTAAATGGTTTGAAGTATTCAACCTTTATGAAATTGGAAAAAGAGCAAAAGGCTTTGTAATTATGGATGAGAAAACGTCTGCCCCTCTCTCTCTCTGTCTGCCCCTCTCTCTCTCTGTCTGCCCCTCTCTCTCTCTCTGTCTGCCCCTCTCTCTCTCTCTGTCTGCCCCTCTCTCTCTCTCTGTCTGCCCCTCTCTCTCTCTCTGTCTGCCCCTCTCTCTCTCTCTGTCTGCCCCTCTCTCTCTCTCTCTGTCTGCCCCTCTCTCTCTCTCTCTGTCTGCCCCTCTCTCTCTCTCTCTGTCTGCCCCTCTCTCTCTCTCTCTGTCTGCCCCTCTCTCTCTCTCTGTCTGCCCCTCTCTCTCTCTCTCTGTCTGCCCCTCTCTCTCTCTCTCTGTCTGCCCCTCTCTCTCTCTCTCTGTCTGCCCCTCTCTCTCTCTCTCTGTCTGCCCCTCTCTCTCTCTCTCTGTCTGCCCCTCTCTCTCTCTCTCTGTCTGCCCCTCTCTCTCTCTCTCTGTCTGCCCCTCTCTCTCTCTCTCTGTCTGCCCCTCTCTCTCTCTCTCTGTCTGCCCCTCTCTCTCTCTCTCTGTCTGCCCCTCTCTCTCTCTCTCTGTCTGCCCCTCTCTCTCTCTCTCTGTCTGCCCCTCTCTCTCTCTCTCTGTCTGCCCCTCTCTCTCTCTCTCTGTCTGCCCCTCTCTCTCTCTCTCTGTCTGCCCCTCTCTCTCTCTCTCTGTCTGCCCCTCTCTCTCTCTCTCTGTCTGCCCCTCTCTCTCTCTCTCTGTCTGCCCCTCTCTCTCTCTCTCTGTCTGCCCCTCTCTCTCTCTCTCTGTCTGCCCCTCTCTCTCTCTCTCTGTCTGCCCCTCTCTCTCTCTCTCTGTCTGCCCCTCTCTCTCTCTCTCTGTCTGCCCCTCTCTCTCTCTCTCTGTCTGCCCCTCTGCCTGCCTGCCCCAAAACTAGATGAGTCTGTCTAATTACTCCCTTAACTTACAGAGCGCAGGATACTACCAAGCAGGACGAATATAGCCAACCAAGTACTGGATATGCACAGTCCAGTGTGGGGTACAGCCAGACAAATTATGGATATCCGCATGGTGCTTACCCTCTTCAGCCTCCCAGTGCACCTCCATCTTACCCTCCAACAAGGTAAATGTTTTTTGAATGTTGTAATCTCAGGAAAGGAGGTTTTTTTTCCTCATCTTGTCAAGTCAAATTGATGTATCTTGAAGGCTTCCATCTTTTCTTCAACTTCAGTTCCTCGGGTATCCACTATGTGAGGTTTGAGTGAGCCTATTGAGGGATGTTATGGAAGCTGTCAGATGCTAATTTAAGTGCCGGAACCAATTCTTTCCAAGACCAGGCTCTGAAGTATTGTAATGCTGTTGGCTTCCTCTAAGTCAGTTAACTCTATCGACTGGGGTTTGAAGACTGCTCAGTTACTCAAGATAAACTTGCTGAGCCAGTGGGACGATGAGAAATTTCTTTGGACAACTTGACAGTTACTCTGCTTCTGTGTATTCTGATAAATTATGAATGTTAAGCAGTAGATGGCTTACAGCTCAGGAGCTCATTTGACCCATGGTGTCTGTGCCAGCTCCTTGAAACACCTGTTCTGCATCCCAGCTTTTCCCCCAGGAACACTGCAAATCACTCTCCAAGCGTGCAGTTAACTTTTGAAAGTTGCCATGGAATGTAATTCCACACTTCCAAAAAGTGCATTTCAGATTTAAACAATCCTCTGAAGAAATTTCTCCTCTACTACTTTTGCCTGTTATTTTAAATCCCTGACTTCTGGCTACTAACCTGCTTGCCATCAACTTTTGTTTTATAGTTACAGTAGCACCACTCAACCAACTGGCTATGATCAGAGTAGCTACAGCCAGCAAGCAAGTTATGGACAGCAGGGGAGTAGCTATGCACCACCACCACCCCCAACTGGAGGCTACACCCAGCAGCAGCCACCTACTGGATTTGGTCAACAATCTAGCTACGGACAGCAGACTGACTATAGTCAGCAAAGCCAGTACAGTAAGTGAAAGTACTTTTTGTTTATCTTTAGCCGTTTTAATGTGGGATTAAACTAGTATAAAATCCATTTCCAGCTTTAATGTTTTATAATACCTGCTTAAACTAGTGCAACTGTCAGGACATAAAGAAATAAAAGGCAGTCACTTCGTAAATGCTTTGGGAGGGGTGACTTCTGTTGAACAAATGGGTGTAATAGTGTTTTTTCACTTGTGACTGAAGCTTTTGCAGATGGTATGGAAAGATGAACTATCATCAAAATTGGTTATTTATCAAATTCAAGCTGTGGTGGAATTGGCCATTGACATGACATGCTGATTTTGAGGAGTTGACAATAGAACTTGAGGAAAACTAAAATGTGCAACAATATTGGCGAACAACAATGGGAAACATTTTAAAACTATGTTCAACCAAGTGCAGGAAAAATATTCTGCTAAAAGGAAAGAAACTAAACACTAGTGAGACTCCATGGATGAATATAGACATGAGAACAGTCGGGGGTTAGGTAAGAGGCATACATTAAGACATAAACAGCAGAGGAGCGCATAAGAGAGAATGTAAAGAGATTAGGAGAGAAGTTAAAAGTGAACGGCAAAGAGGAACTATAAAACTAAATTGTCAAGGACCAATTTTTTTTTAAAAAAGGCTTGCATGAGAATAAGACCATTAAGGATAGATAATATCCACTGGTAACGATCGAGAAATGGCAGCAATATTAAATAATTATTTGCTTTGGTATTTACCAGGGAGAGAACAGTTAGACCTGAATTGAATAATGAGTTGGTCAATGAGATGAGTGCATATCAAATTTTTAAAAACAGGGAGGGGGTGCTGTATTGAATAAACTAATCAAACTCTGAGGATAACACCCCTGGTCAGAATGGATTGTATCCATGCATTTTGAAAGAATCTAGGGAAGAGATAAGAGGCTTTACTACACCTATTTTTAATAATTCAATAGACAATTGTGTAATGTCAGAGGATAACTAATGTAATTATTTGTGGGTGGGGTGGGGGGACAGAACATGCCCAGGAAATTATAGACCGGTCAGCTTAACATTGGGGTAGGAAAAATAATGGAAACTCTACTAAAGGAGAAAATAGAACATCTAGAAAAGAAAAAAAAAATAATGAATAGTCAGCATACATTTCAAAAGGGAAAATCTTGCTGGACAGTCCTTGAATTTTGAGGAGGTGACAGAGTAGACAATGTAAATACAGCACATATAATTTATCTGCATTTTCAAAAGGCCTTTGCTAAGGTGCCCCATAATAGACTAATGAATAAGGTCAGAGAATATGGAGTTGGGACAAATGGCAGAATGGATTGCTAGCTATCTTCAACATAGAAAGCAGAGTGGGAGTAACAGGTAGATACTCAAGCGTGACAGAAGATGGTAAATGGTGGTCTGCAAGGCTCAGTGCTGTGACCACTCCTGTTCACAATTTACATTAACAATTTGGAGCCCAAAACAAAATCGAAATTTGCGCATGACACCAAATTGGTGGGATGGGGAACTAGTCATTACTGAGGAGAGCGGCAACAAATTACAAGAGAACATTAGCGAACTTGCAGAATGGGCAAATAATTGGCAAATTAAGTTCAACACAAATGTGAGGCAGTACATTTTGGTAGGGAGAATTGGGAGGTCATATTACTTAAAAGGTGTGTGTCTTAGCTGGGGTAGAAGAACACCGGGATCACTCAGTACAAATACACCAATCACTCGAAGTTGTGCCACAGGTTAGCAAGGCCACAAAAAAGCAAATCAAGCACTAGGCTTTATTTCTAGTGGGATACAATTGAAAAATAGGGAAGTTAAACTAAACTGGTATCAAATCTTGGTTAAACCGCATTTGGCATACTGTGTGCAGTTCTGGCTGCCGTATTATAAAAAGGATGTAGAGGCACTGGAGAAGGTGCAGATAAGATGTACAAGGATGCTACCAGAACGTGTGGATATACGTATCCGGAAAGGATGAAAAGGCTGATCTCTTTTCTTGAAAAATGAAGGCTATGGCTGACCTATTGGGTCTGTAAAATTATGAAAGGTTTAACTTGGAATGTTTCCATTTGTGGGGAAGAGCATTATTAGAGGCCATTAATACAAGATAGTCACCAAGAAATCCAATAGGGAATTTAAAAAAAGCTTCTTTACCCAAAGAGTGGGGAGAATGGAACTCGCTACGACAGGGAGTGGTTGAAATTAATAGTGTAGATGTGCTGGAGGGGAAGCTAGACAAGCATATGAGGGAGAAGGGAATAGATTATACTGAGCGATTTTAGATGAGGAAAGACAGGAGGCTGAAGTGGAGCATTAATGCTGGGATGGATTAACTGAGCCAAATGGCCTGTTTTTATGCTGTATATCCTATGTAATTTTGTTTTCATACTGATATGTAATACGGAATAAATTCCAAGTCAATGTCTTGGAACAGAGGAAAAAGTTGTACAGAGGATTTCAAGTTGCATGCATGAACCATTTCTTGTTAAGAAATTAATTACTGAAATATTACCTAGGTACATACAGGCAGGAGCAACCATCCACTAATAATATGAGTGGATACGGACAAGACCAAGGTAGCTATACAGCGCCAACCAGTAGCTCTGAAAACCGAAGCAGAAGTCGTGGGAGCTATGATCAAGGGAGCAGAGGAAGTAGTTACAGTAGAGGTGGTCGGAGTGCACGAGGTGCCATGGGGTAAGATGACCTCTTCCTTTTAGAGAGATTAATACAAGAAATCACCCCAAAGTAACAATTAACAATACTGGGCTGAAAGTGTTTAGCTTTTCTAAAGTACCATAGCAGAATGACCTTTTCAGGTAGAACTGGCCAGGGTCCAATTACTTGTGTTGTGGTCATTGAGAACCAGATGTCCCAACTCTAAAGCTTGCTTTTAACTGTAAAATATATCTATAGATATATTTATCTATATATTATAATACATAAAGAAAAATAACTTCTGAAAATCTGGCTTATTTTAAAATTTTATTCAAAACTTTCAAAAGTAAAATGATGATTTTCAGCCCTGTTTCTAATTTTCCTAAGGCAATGTCCAACATCTGTGGAATAATTTTACCCACGAGCTTAATTTAATTACCATTTCAAGTAAAATGTAAATGTTCAGACAGAATTATGGACATAGGATTAATTTGTCTTGTGGCTGTTTTCAAATGTGCTTTCTAGAGTCAGCAAATTAATAGCATTTGTAGTTGGAAACTGGTTAAAATCTCAATTGAATTTACTTTGAATTACTTTTCCAACATTTTACCTGTTAGATTAACCAAATTATCAGCATAATTTAATGTAACCTGTAATGTAACATGTAACCACATGATCCACATAATTCAGACATTGCCTTCCTGGGTGAAACCTTTAATCCTGAAAGAGACACTTGTTTTAAGTGTTAAAATTGTCCCTCAATTTTTTTTAAATATAATTACTTTAGGATAGATGAGAATTTCATGTGTGTATTTTACAATGTTGATATTTGGAGTGTCTCTCAAACATAACTACATCAATCTAGTTGCTATTTTGGGAAAGGGGAAAAAAAGCATGGTTCCTTCTATCTGAGTATTTTACTTTTTCTGAGTATAAATTCATAAAACATTTTGGTGACACAATTGTGGGGTGCAAGTGTTACAAGCTTGTTAAATTGGTTTTGTTTTATTCGGAGCCTGGGATTCATTTTTAGTGTTAATGTGCATATATTTACTGTATACCAGTATAGGCTTTGCAGAACGCATATGCCATAATACATTTTAAAATCGATGTAGCAATTTTTGAAAGTTGGACTCCTTGTGGCCAGTTTTGTTTTTGTTGCTAACAACCTCCAAATGTAGAAATAAGTTGGTTGCTTCACTTACTATATAGGAGGATATGATAAAGGTTTCACTTCAACATTTGGAAGTTAACTTAAGTTAATAGGGTTTCCATTTGCCAAGAAGTTACTGTAATTTTTTTTAAATGTGTAGTGATGTGCTAAGTAATGTAAACTAATCATTTAGTCCTAAGGAAATACAGGCAATGGAAACCCTATAAGTCATTGCGTTCAAAGACTCAGTTGTATTTATATATTAATCAACAAGGGAGCTGAAAGCATTATCGGGATATGCCTTTATAGTAATAGGCAGGGTCAGTGGAAAATGAGTTCTTTTCCTTTTTTTCTGGATTTTTCTCTTTAAAAATTTGGACTTGCCAGTAAGGAGTTTGTACTAAAATTACTTTAAAAGAAGTCCTGTTCAAAAGGTCTGATTTAAGCACAATCATATTGTGCAACCTCATCAAATGGACATTTTTAAAAATAAGTGCCTGAAATAGTTGTCTGCCACTGAATTGCCAATATCAAATTTCTTTTCTAAAGTGAATGTGGTCATGTGTGCAGGACTGCCATTTCAGTGATCTAGGATTTACTCACCTGATGGTTTGAGTGCATGCACTGTAATGTGTGGTATTGAGCCATACTGACCAGAGAGTCTTTAATCCTTGGTTTATGAATTAGTCAGTCTCAGTTGAAGATTTTGCAACTGCCTTAATTTACTAGGCCTAGAGAGGGAATATTGACCTGTTAATTTACTCAGTAGTCCCTACTTGGACTGCGGGCGTCTAAATATCTGGGCAGGCTCTGCTTGAATAGCCCTCAAAACATGACTATTGAGCTTTGGGTGAAGAATAACCATTTGGACGATGCATCAGAAAGGGAGACGATCAGAGGAAAAGTTTGTGCATGCTTCTGCTTTTATCATCGAAAAACTGGTAAAGGTTTTTTCTTGAGTGCTTACTGAGACTTAAAGTTCCACATATACATGTCCATGGGTACACATACTCTGATTCCACTGACCCTGGCAACTGGATGTTATTTAGTGGTCACTAGTATGTTATAATCTAAGAGGTATTCTAGTGGCATCCTCAATAAATGCAGTTTTGGCACTTGAATGGATTGGGTAACCGTTTCAAATCTGTTACGCTCGTGCCGCCACACTTATTGTATCCCATTTATAACTGCTAAAGTGATAGCAAACAACAAAATTAGGAATCCACAAAGTTGCCAATCCAGCATTCAAATACATGAAGGTAAGTATCCTCTGTTTTTCACGTACAGAGGTATAAAAACAAACTTGCAGCAGTGCTTCTGCCTTAATTCTGAAATTGCCTGTAATCCCACAATTCTGTACGTTATTATAAAGACACACAAATGGCTGTGCCTTGGTGGTATCCTTCCTGATAAGGAAAGTGTGGTGTATTAAATTTTAGTAATCGCTGGTTGTTAAATGGGGGAAACAAAATTGCCCATCCGATGGGCATGTGGAAAAATAGCTTAGTTTCCCATGTTGGTGACACTTAGAGTGACTAAATACCCTATCCATATCTGAAGCAGACCAATTTGAAATGTTGGTGACTCTATTGATATTTAAATGCATATGTGACTTACTGGGCTATATTTGAAGACCACTTGCGGGTAAATGTATACATGGTATGTGGCTGAGCTGTACACAGCATGCAAGCCTAAAGCTCTTATCAGTGGCTTGTGCTGAATTACGTGTAATAGTGGGGGCACTATAATTGGCCTCCATCTCCCTGGGCTAGGGAGGGAACATCAGCCAGAAATTGTGCTCCTAAATCATCATGTGGGAAAGCATGGATATCTACTGTGGAGCAAAACCGGCTCTGCTGTGATGCCCTTTTGTGGTTGGATAAGCTTGTCAGCTTTTGCTGTTTTCCCCCACCACATAAATGGTTACTTCAGTGAGGTAACGTGGTTTCTAGCACCTGTGAATCTGTGTTCCAAAATGAGCTTTGGCTTTGAAAAAGAATATTGAACAAGAAGGAATCAACAATTTCTTCTTTATTGTTCATAATCATGCGGTACATTATTTGAGTTAGTAGGTTTGTTGCTGTGAAAAGTGGGTAAAGCTAGAGTAAGATGTGGTACCGCAAATGACACCTATGCTAAATTTTCACAATTGGTCAGAGCTGTATTAAATCTCCATATCTTTATGGTGTCTCATCTGATCCAGATTTAAAATCCTTTTGTATCCTTGACTTGAAATTGTTGAACGCATGGTTATTCAATCAATGTACAGTTGCCTATTGCTACAATTTTGTGTTTTTGAAGAAATCCTGAATGGAGTGCAACTTAGTTTGAGGGTGTGGAGCCCTTTTTAAAGTTAATTGTTCTCTCTGAACCATGCACAGTGGGTGGAAAAAACGTATCAGCCAGGTGGCTTAATCACAGGAATTTGTCTAGTTTTTGGAGATGCACAAGAGTTGCTGACAACCCATCTATTTGCTCCCTGCCTTGCAGGAAAGCGCTAGGCCTGTGCTCAGTGTCCCAAAGTAAACATCAACAATTCAGTGTGGGGGACTACAACTGCATTCTCCCACCCTGTCATTGTATTTTGAAATTCCAAACTGCTGTGCCAACATCAGTCAAAGCGCTTACATACTCCGTGAACTTTTTTGTATATTGAGTGGGTGCTATGTTTTGAATACCTCCCTAAGAATAATCTTAAGGGCGTACAAATATTGTACCACATTTTCACTTGGAGTCCGTTCTTGCCTGCCCTGTCCCCAAAACAGGATGATTTCTCCTCCCACCACCCCCTCCCTCACTCTTGGGCCTTCAGTGAAGGAGTAGATTTGAGTTTTTTTTTTAATTATGTTGACCTTTTTTAATTATGGGTAATAGCATAATGCATTATAAAACTAACTTGAGTACAGTGTTGAGAGGTGAATTTTTTTGAATGACCAAACTAAAAATTACCTAGGTAAGAGAATGAAATAAATTTAGGGACAGGGAGGGAGGGATAAGTATTTTATCTGAATTGATTTATATAAATATTTTAGGTGATTAATGGGTGGGTTGGCTGAATATAACTTTCTCTTTGGGAATGGGCATTAGTGAGTGCAGTTAAAACACCCGATGAGCAGATTGCCATTTGACATAACTTGTTACAAGTTTGTTCTTCTTTGGAAGAATTTAACTATATACAGAGCCTAAGCAGTACGATACTGCTTTCACTCCCTTGTCTGCAGGTAAGTATTAGAATGTAGTTTTAATAATGCCAATACAGTATTTATTTTTAAATGCTTGAATATGGAAACTATGTTAACATGCTTTGTCGCATTTATATGCTACAGGTTACAAAGTGAGAGCCTTGTTTACACTTCAATACTTTAAACTATTTTGACTGAGCCGGCAGCATATTGAAAAGTGGGACTAGACACGTTTTCTACATATGTATGGACAAAAAAAATATGTATGGTGTATGCAAGTGGAGTAATACATAAAAGCATGGTATTGTACACTTGTAATGTAAACATGGTATTTATTATATACAGTAATATGTAATATAATTGGAAGTTAAAGAGTAATGTAAAACTAGTTTTAATTGCTTAACAGTTCTGTTATAAAACTGCATGCACCAACTTTAGTTGTTGAGAACCCTGTTACTGGCAAGTCAAACAGTGAAGGTGTATGTGGTTTTGGAGGGTGTACGAAAGCTTTAGGAGAACTACTATGAAGAAAGGCAAACTCGCAGATGAAAACTGGTGAAACTTCAGAGGCCTTAGCCAGTGCTTTAAAAGAAGCACGAGTTTCATCATTGAGCCTTAGGCTCAAGTGGTACTGGCTTAAGGGAATACTTCATTTCTTCATATTTGTCCCTGCAGCGGTGTCGACCGGGGTGGCTTCAGTAAGCCTGGTGGTAAGTTTTTAGCATTAAAATGGTTAGTCAAATATATTTGTGTTTCAAGTCTGTGATTGGGGGAAAAATGTTTTGCGTAGTAAAGTTTTTCTTGTATACAAAATTCAACGCATATGTATATATACTGGTGTCAACTGCCGGCATTAAAATGGGTTTGCGTTAAAATGGGTTTCAAATTGCCAGATACTGGTGGTGAATGTGGATGTATAAAATGAATAATCACTTGAGTGATGGGTTCGCATTAAAATGGGTTTCAAATTACCTGATACTGGTGGTGAATAGAATGTGTAAAGTGAGTAGGCACTTAAATGAGGGGTTTGTATTAAACTGGGTTTCAAATTACCTGATGCTGGTGATGAATATAGAAAACGAATAACCACTTAACTGAAGTGGTGTAAAGTACCAAATGGTTTGTTTAAAAAAAAAATTAAATGGGGGAATTTATTTTTTTAAAGTAAAACTGTTTAATTATAAATTTCACTGGAGATTATTTCACATAAGGTCTTACATTTGCAGTACATCTTGGTTGAATGAATAACCAAAAAAGGTGCTGGAATTTTAGATCTAGATGTTTAAAGGTAGTGAGTCAGTGGAATTCAAAGTAATGTAGTTCTTGCTTTCTTTCCTCTCCCATCCAGTAACAGCTGTAGAAGAAACTCCAGAGCCTGAACCAGGTAATGATTTCAATAGCTTATTAGGATACAGATGTGCTGTCTTAATCATGCTTTTCTTTCAAATATAGCAATTTCCTTGTTTTATAGAATTAATTGTATGACGAGTTGTTGCCAATTTTCAGTCCACCTCATAAATTTTTAATTTCATGCTTTTCCCGTGGACTATCACGAGGCTGGCACTCTCCATATTCAATCAGAACAGGAGTGTTGGCAATCTTTTATTAGAGTGGAGCTATACAGGCAAAACAAACTATATGACTTCGTAAATTGCAGGAAATACAGAACCTCAGATTCCAGCTGTTCTGAGATCAAAAATTAATTTTATAAGATGAAGATTAATAATCCAATAACACTTGAGCTAGTGAAGTCAGTGTTGGATTAATCTAATTGTTTTCACATTTTGGTGTGACAACTACAGAAATGTCCTGTATATTCTCATTATAAACAGTGTAATTTCATGGCTATTCAGCCTGTGAAACACATCTGATCATAAAGATTTTACAGTCATCTGCACTTGCCAGTGATCTAAGAAAGCTTCCCACAAAGATCGTGATTTCAGTGCTGTGGATTCCTCCTACCCCAATGTTTGAGTCTGGGGCCAAGTCAGGATGATCTCCAGGCATTCAATAAATGATGCCATCAAGCAAGGGAAGCAGCCATGCTAATTGAAATATTCTTACAGACAGCAAACCAAGAAGTAAAATGCACTGATTAATTTTTAGCAAAATAAACAATTGGGACTTGCAAATGGGATTGAGGAAGAAACTGAAATATAAACATTGGAGGAAAAAAATGGAATTTATCATAATTAAGAAATTTGACATTCTACAAATAGAAAATTAGCTTTTCAGAGCCAGAAGAGTTTTCAGCAATAATTATTGAACTTTATTACACCTCATTCAGCAGGAGTAACTTTTCAAGGGATTTTACAGCAAGACTAATAGTATAAAGAGGGCAAGTTCATGTTAGTTCACTGATTTCATAATTGCATTTTGGGGGACTTAAACACGTAGCCTGCAGAGAAGTGTAGAGAAACTGACGATCTTCTGGATTTCTGTGTTTAGTTGCACATGAGCACTTTAGAAGTTGCTGTCAGTTTCAGCGGAGTACTGGAGGTGAACGCTGACTGTTTTGCCATTCTTACCACAGCAAAATCTGGGCCAAAGTTTGTCAAACATTACATCAACCATTGCGTATAGCGGGCATATCGTTCCGCTACAAGCTCTGGAGATTATGTCCAGTTTTGGCTTGTTCAAACTATTCATTGGTTCTTGCACGCTATTCCATACTCAGTGGTAAATTCTCTCCTCAACTTCTTATCTGGCCTGTCCCATTTTATTGCTAGCATAACTACCTACAAAGGCTTCACTTTTTACCAACCCCTTTGTTTTTAGGTTTGGATATTCACCTTGCCATGAGTCATTTTGTAAGCAAACATCCTATCCTTTGAAGTGGATTATGTTTTTTTTTTTACCTGCCCAATATTTAGATAAATATAGTGAGACCCAGCGGTTCAACGGATAACAGAGCACTGTGCTCTGGCTTACTGGAATCGATCAATTTTCAGGATTCCTGCTGGACCGTGGCTATAGATATGTTTAATTGCAGCAACTTGCAGTTATATAACATTTTGGGTGTGGGGCCTAGGCATCTGAAGCTGCGATGGCAATGCTGAGGAAAAGAGTGTTGTCTGATTTGGAGTGAGACCATTTTAAACCAGAAGAGGACAATTTCAATTTTGAGGCAGTGGGAAGGGGAGCCAGTGAGTGCATAAGTGATGGGTGAGCAGGTGAGGTTTATGGAGGGTAGAGGGTTGGCCAGGAGAATGTTGGAACAACCGAGTCTGGAGGTGACTGGAATGGAGGAAAGTTTCAGCAGTAGATTGGGTGAAGGCGGATGGAATTTATATGACCCCTTGCTGGCTCAAAGACTGATTACGGTCTTTGTGGGATGCCAGCTAACAAAATATACATGACTGATGTATATGTTCCAAATATATTTGAAGATATCCCAGAACAAAGATGTAAAAGGTGTTTTTAACCAGATTATTCAGCCATTCACTGGATTCATATTGATGAATGCCTTCACTCTTTCCTGGAAAACTCACTGATTTTATTCTAAACACTTGTGATGACACCAACTATGTATGCACATGTAGTTCTGGCAAGAACCAATAAATGCGCTTTTTTAATGTCACACCCTTGCATAATTTGTTTTAGTTTGGTATATGAAATACTCCCATGTGTTTATGAACAGTTTGGGATTTTTTTAAATGCTCTTCAGTAGATCTGTATTGGCTGGTGTTTCTTGCAAAGTAAAATCAGCTTTCTTCCTTCTCCATTACTGATTCAGTCCTCAGTGTTGCAGAAAATATAAAAGAAAATTTAACCAATAATGCAAAGAACCAGGAGCCAGTTGTTCCATCCTGCATATTCATTTTTTCTTTCAAGGTGATTCCCTCAATATATGCATGTTGAAAATGGTTGTTGTTGGAATTGGCCTTTATGCATGTAGGTATTGTCCCCCGGCGCTATCTTTGTGGCTTTAAAGGTTTATGGTAATGACCCTCTGCTCCACATTTTGCATGGTAGCTGGGGTCAGCAGTATATGTTTGACATGTTGGAGTAGAAATTCAAAGTAGAGCCTGCTTGATGGGTAATATTTCCCTTTTGGGAACCACTGCACCTGTCTCCTTTTTTTTCTTGTTCGTTTTCTTAGTTTTTTTTAAAACACTTTTGTTTTACAGTAGCAGCCGCTGAACCACCACCGCCACCCCCAGCTCCAGCTCCAGCTCCGACCCCGACCCCAGCCCCAGCTTCAGCCCCGCAGGAAGATGTGGAGAATGATACTATTTATGTGCAAGGTTTGGGTGAAAATATAACTCCAGAAAGGCTTTTGGATTTCTTCAAGCAAACTGGTGCTATAAAGGTTTGTGTTGGTCTGTGCTGTCAACTGATATGTATGTTTGTTTAAGGTTTGATCATTAACTTTGCAACTGTACACTTCAGATTAACAAGCGAACTGGACAGCCTATGATCAACATATACATTGACAAAGAGACTGGAAAACCCAAGGGTGAAGCCACTGTGTCATATGATGATCCTCCTGCTGCTAAGGCTGCTCTAGAATGGTTTGATGGTAAGTTTTTCATGATTTTATACCAAAACAGAAGGTTTTGCCTCCCCTTTTTCTGTTATAGTAACTTCTGTTCCATTCAGGCAAGGAGTTTGACACAAACCCAATCAAGGTTGCTATGGCCAGAAAGAAGCAGCAGCCGCAGCAACAACCACAACTGCAACAGCCACCGCCGCCATTGCAATTTAATAATATGCGAGGTGGTGTCCCTCTTCGTGATGGAAGAGGTGGTGGACTCCCTGGTCGAGGAGGTGAGAATCTACATTACAGACCAGGTAATACTGTTGGCTTTTTTTTTCCCCCAAGTGTCTTTTATGTTAAGCGAAGCTCCAGTTTCCTATAGTGCCATAGCTGTAATTGGATAAGGGAATACGAGAAACAGGAACAGGAGTAGACCATATGGCCCATCAAGCCTGCTCCGATATTCAAAATGATCATGACTTCCCCAAGAGACCAAAAAGCTAGCTGTCCTAGCCTTAAATGTATAACAATGGAGCATCAGCAACCCACTGGGGTAGAAAATTTCAAAGATTCACAACCCTTTGAGTGAAGTAACTTTTCATCTCCGTTCTAAATGATCGGCCCCTTATCCTGAGACCAGGCTTCCACGTTTTAGATTCCCTGACTAGTGGAAATAATCTCTGTCTACCCTATCCAGCCCCTTTTTAGAATCTTCTGTTTCAATGAGATCACCACTTGTCATTTTTCTAAACGCCAGAGAATGTAGGCCCAATTTACTTAGCCTCTCAGCACAGGACAACCCCCTCATCCCAGGGACCAATCTAGTGAACTTGCGCTGTACTTCCTCCAATGCAAGTATATCCTTTCTTAAATGTGGAGACCAAAACTGCACACAGTATTACAGATATTGTCTCACCAAAACCCTGTACAATTGTAGCAATACTTCCTTACTCCTGTACTCCAATCCCCTTGTAATAAAGGCCAACATGCTACTTGCCTTCCTACTTGCTTTCTGTACCTGCATGCTAACTTTCTGCGTTCTTTGTACAAGCACACCCAGGTCTCTTTGAACATCGACACTTACAAGTTTCACACCTTTTGGGGGAAAAAATATTCTTTTCTATTATGACCAAAGTAAATAACGTCACACTCCCCTGCATCTGCCATCTTGTTGCCCACTCACTTAACCTATCTATATCTCTTTACAGCCTCTGTGTCCTCTCCACAGCTTACCTTTCCACCTACCTTTGTACCAGATAGTAAATCGCTGAGACCCCAGCACTGATCCTTGTGACACTCCACTATTTACTGCCTGCCAACTTGAAAATGCCCCATTTATGTCCACTTGTTGCTTCCTGTCTGTTAACCAATCATCTTTTAATGCTAATATATTATCCCCAACTTTGTGAGCCCTCATCTTGTCTGTTAACCTTTTGTGTGGCACCTTATCGAATGCCTTTTGGAAATCCAGGTATACTACATGTACTGTTTCCCCTTTATCTACCGTACTAGTTACATTCTCAAAAAAAAACTAAAATTTGTCAAATAAGATCTCCCTTTCATAAAACCATGTAGGCTTGTTCTAATACTGTGCTTTTCTAACTGCATTAAGACTTCCTTAATAGATTCCAGCAATTTCCCAACGAGTGATAGTCTAACTGGCCTGTCGTTCCCTGTTTTCTCTCCCTCCTTTCTTGAAAAGCAGTGTAATATTTACCAACTTGCAATCTGATGTGACTGTTCCCAAATCTAAGGAATTTTGGAAAATCATAGTTATTGCACTATCTCTGCAGCTATCTCTTTTGGACCCTTAGGATGTAGGCCATGAGGTCCTGGAGATTTGTCAGATTTTTGTCCCTTAAATTTCTCAAACTTTTTTCCTCTGATATGAATTTAATTTTCTCACTCTTTCTAGTCCCTAGGCTACTGTCTGTTTCTGGTATGGAACTTGTGTCTTAGACTGTGAAGACAGACACGCAATATTTGTTCAATGCCTCTGCCATTTCCTCATTCCCAGTGATTTCTCCTGCCTCTGCTTCTAAGGGACCAACGTTTTACTTTAGCTACTCTCTTCCTTTTTTTTTAAGAAACTGATAAAAGCTTACAATCTGTTTTTATATTACTGGCTAGTTTAATCTCATTATTTCCTTTTTTTTAATCAACTTTTTGGTGGCCCTTTGCTGGTTTCTACAACGCTCCCAATCCTCAAACTTTCTATTTTTTTTTTTTGAAACATTGTATGCCTCTTTTAGTCTAATACTTTGAATGAGGAATGGGTCTGTTTTGCTGAGATTTTGTTTTTCAATGGAATGTATTTTTGTTGAATATTTTTGAACTCTTTCCTTTAAAGGTTTCCCACTGTTCATTTACTGCCATACCTTTTAGTCTATTTACCCAATTTGCCTTTGCCAGTTCTCCCCTCATGCCTACATAATTGGCTTTAAATTCAAGATTCTTGTTTGTGATTGGAGCATATCACTTTCAAACTTAACATGGAATT
This sequence comes from Heterodontus francisci, assembly GCF_036365525.1. Classification (NCBI taxonomy): domain Eukaryota; kingdom Metazoa; phylum Chordata; class Chondrichthyes; order Heterodontiformes; family Heterodontidae; genus Heterodontus; species Heterodontus francisci. The sequence goes on along the minus strand of NC_090393.1, from coordinate 27,416,488 downwards.
CATTGATATTATGATCACTGTTTCCCAGTGAATCTTTCACTGACATTGCTAATTAACCCTGCTTCATTACACAATACTAGATTTAAGATGGCTTTATGCCTAGTTGGCTCCACAACGTATTGCTCCAAGAAACAGTCCTGAAAACATTCTACAAACTCGTCTTCTAGACCACTCCTGCCAATTTCACTGTCCAAGTCTATATGAAGATTCAAGTCCCCCACGCTTCTTACATTGCATTGCCTTTGTTACAAACTCCTATAATTTCTTCTTTAATGCTCTGTCCAACGGTATAATGACTGATGGGGGGCCTATATACTACTCCGACCAGTGTTTTCTGATTCTTGCCATTACTTATTTCCACCCATACTGATTCAACTTCATGATCCGAGGCCAGATCCTTTCTCGTTAATGCCCTTATGTCATCCTTTACCATAAGTGCTATTCTGTCTCCAAAATATTGTGTAACCTGGAATATTTATTTCCCAACTTTGATCACCATGTAATCATGTTTCTGGAATGGCAATTAGATCTAAGTCATGTACTTCTATTTGTGCCATCTGTCATCTTGCAGATGCTTTGCGCATTCAGATAAAGAACCTTTTAATTTCATTTTCTTTGCTTCTGTTCTCTTCAATTACCGTATTTTCTGATGTACAATTTTTGTTAAATACTCTGTCTCTGCTTGTCTTTACCCACAATGCTATATTGTTCTGATGCCTAGGCCTTTCTCTTTGGATTTCTAAATCTCCCCCCACTTAGTTCGCAAATTCTGGTTTTATCTGCTAGCTCACTCTTGAGTTTGTATGCACTGTCCCTTCCGGCCACATCCTGATTATCATTATTGCCATCTTGCTCTCTTACCATCTCTTTTAAATGATTGCATCTTCCCTCACTTGATGTCTCGGCCCCACTATTTTTAATTTAAAGTGGGGAAGCAAAAAGGGAAGTAGTGGCAGTAGGGGGACAGTATAGTGAGGGGGATTGACACTGTTCTCTGCAGCAAAGAGCGAGAGACCAGAAGGCTGTGTTGCCTGCTCGATGCCAGGGTTCAGGACATCTGCTCAGGGCTGGAGAGGAACTTACAGTGGGAGGGGGAGGATCCAGTTGTCCATGTAGGTACCAATGACATAAGCAGGACAAGGAAAGAGGTTCTGCATAGCCAGTATGAGGAGCTAGGCACCAAATTAATAAGCAGAACCTCAGGTAGTAATGTCTGGATTATTACCTGAGCCACTTGAAAATTGGAGTAGGGCAAATAAGATTAGAGAATTGAATGTGTGGCTCAAAGACTGGTGTGGTAGAAGTGGGGCACTGGCACCAGTACGGGGAAAAGTGGGGGCTGTACTGATGGGACGGTCTACACCTAAACCATGCTGGGACCGGTGTTCTAGTGAGTCACATAACTAGGGTAGTAGAGAGGGTTTTAAGCTAAATAGTGGGGGCAAGGGATCAAATTTGGGAAGATGTGGTAAAATCAAAGTCAAGGCAAGAGAGAAAGGTATTAATATGGGAAAAGTTAAATAGACGGTGACGGGAAGAGACAGTGATTATAAATCTAAGAGTAAATCAGACAAGGCTACAGGTTCCAAAAATAAAGGACAAAACCTAAAGGCTCTGTATGTGAATATACATAGCATTCGAAACAAAACAGATGAACTGATGATGCAAATAGAAATAAATAAGTACGATCTGATAGCCATTACAGAGACGTGACTGCAGGATGACCTAGACTGTGACCTGAATATTGAAGGGTACATGGCGTTTAGGAAGGATAGGAAGCTAGGAAAAGGTAGAGGGGTGGCTCTGTTACTGGTATTAGCACAATAGAGAGGGATGACCCAACTTCAGGAAACCAGGATGTAGAAGTGGTTTGGGTGAAGATGAGAAATGGTAAAGGCAAGAAAGCACTTGTGGGACTGGTGTACAGACCCCCTAACGATAACCACATGGTAGGACAAGGTATAAGGGAAGAAATAATGGGTGTTTATCAGAAAGGTACGGGTGATAATCATGGGAGATTTTAATCTAAATGTAGATTGGAGAAATCAGATGGGCAAAGATAGCCTAGATGAGGAGTTCACAATGTTTTGGGGATAGTTTCTTAGAACAGCACATTCTGGAGCCAACCAGAGAGCAGGCTATACTGGACCTGGTTTTGTGCAACAAGGTAGGATTAATTAATGACCTCATAATGAAGGCGCCCCTAGGCAGAAGTGATCATATGATTTGAATTTTACATTCCGTTTGAGTGAGAGAAGAGTGGGTCTTCAGACTAGCATTTTAAACTTGAATAAGAGCAATTATTAGGGCATGAAAGCAGAGCCAGCAAAAGTGAACTTGGCAAAGTAGGTTAAGGGATAGGTCAGTAGGGCGGCGCAGTGGTTAGCACCACAGCCTCACGTCTCCAGCGACCTGGGTTCGGTTCTGGGTGCTGCCTGTGCGGAGTTTGCAAGTTCTCCGTGACCGCGTGGGTTTCCGCCGGGTGCTCTGGTTTCCTCCCACAGCCGAAGACTTGCAGATTAATAAGTAAATTGGCCATTGTAAATTGCTCTTAGTGTAGGTAAGTGGTAGGTGAATTGAGGGAAGATGGGGATGTGGTAGGGAATATGGGATTAATGTAGGATTAGTATAAATGGGTGGTTGATGGTCGGCACAGACTCGGTGGCCCGACGGGCCTGTTTCAGTGCTGTATCTCTCTATGACTGAGATGCAGTGGAGAGACATTTAAGGGGCTATTTCAGAATGCATAAGAGTAGAGGACCCACCATCTGTGGTTAACTTTTTTTTAAAAAAAAAATTAGGTAGCATCAAACTTGAAGAAAAGGCGTATAATTGCTCAAAAATGGGTGGTAGGTCAGCAGATTGATACTGAGCAAATTGTTGGAGCTGTGGGCTGACAGGTCCCCGGGTCCTGATAGACTTCATCCTAGGGTCATAAAAGAAGTGGCTAGTGAGATAGGTGATCCATTGGTTTTGGTTTTCAAAAACAGTGATTCTTGACAACGCAGCCGGCTGCTGACGTCATTCGACTGCGCACACGGGCTCCTGCTCTCTGCACCTGCGCTGTGTTCTGCATTACAAGGACCGGTTGGCGTGTGTGCAGATGATGTCATCGCATGACACGGGAGAGAGAGCAAGCAGGGAGAGAGCGGGGTGGTGGTGGGGGGGAAGCAGGGAGAGTGGCAGAAGTCCTTGGTAGCGGGTGTGCTCTGCTTCTCCCCACCCCCCCCCCCCCACCGGCCATTGTGTGCTGCCATGTGTTTACGTTGCCTTTGTGTGATTATTTGGGCAGCGCCATCTTTAATCTGGCAGCTGTCTGAATGTGGCCAACTGACATTTTAGTAGCATTTGCACATGTGCTAGTGCAGTGCCACCTAGTGGTTGCATTGTCAGCAAACTCAGCCTTTCAAAAATTCCCCAGATTTGGGGAACGTCCATTAGATTGGAAAATAGCCAATATCACTCCTTTTATTCAAAAGGGAGGGAGACAGAAAGCAGAAAACTACAAGCCAGTTCGCTTAACATCTGTCATAGCGAAAATCCTAGAAGCTATTATTGAAGATGTTATTGTTGGGCACTTAGAAAAATTCAAGGTGTTCAGGCAGAGTCAACATGGTTTAGTGAAAGGGAAATCATGTTTTACCAATTAATTAGACTTCTTTGAAGAAGTAGCATGTGCTGTAGATAAAGGGGAACCGGTGGATGTATTGTACTTCGATTTCCAGAAGGCATTTGATAAGGTGCCACATCAAAGGTTATTGCAGAAAATAAAAGCTCATGGTGTAGGGGGTACTGGCATGGATAGAAGATTGGCTAGCTAACAGGAAACAATAGGCATAAATGGGTCATTTTCTGGTTGGCAAGATGTAACGAGTGGTGTGCCGTAGAGATCTGTGCTGGGGCCTCAACTTTTTACAATTTATGTAAATGACGGATGAAGCGACCGAAAGTATGGTTTGCTAAATTTGCTGATGACAAAGATAGGTAGGAAAGTTAAGATGCGAAGAGGACCTAAGGGGGCTACAAAGAGATATAGATAGGTTAAGTGAGTGGGCAAAGACCTGGAAAATGGAGTATAATGTGTGAAATTGTCCATTTTGGCAGGAAGAATAAAAAGGCATATTATCTAAATGGTGAGAGATTGCAGAGCTCTGAGATGCAGAGGGATCTGGGTGTCCTAGTGCATGAATCGCAAAAGGTTAGTATGTGGGTATAGCAAGTAATTAGGAAAGCTAATAGAATGTTACGGTGAATCGAATGCTAAAGTAGGGAGGTTATGCTTCAGCCTCCAGAGCATTGGTGAGACCACATCTAGAGTACTGTGTACAGTATTGGTCTCCTTATTTAAGGAAATATGTAAATGCTTTGGAAGCTGTTCAGAGAAGGTCTACTAGACTAATACCTGAAAATGGGCAGCTTGTCTTAAAAGAAAAGGTTGAACACGCTAGGCTTGTATCCGCTGGAGTTTAGAAGAGTAAGAGGTAACTTGATTGAAACATATAAGATCCTGAGGGGTCTTGACAGGGTGGATGTGGAAAGGATGTTTCCCCTTGTAAGAGAATCTAGAACTAGGGGTCACTGTTTGAAAATAAGGGGTCGCCCATTTAAGACAGATGAGAAATTTTTTCGCTGAGGATAGTGAGTCTTTGGAACATGTAAATTAGGGGGAGTAGGCCACTCAGTGGAAGCAGAGTCTTTGTTTCTAAGGCAGAGGTAGATAGATTTTTGATAAGCAAGGGGGTGAAAGGTTATTGGGGGTAGGTGGGAATGTGGAGTTGAAGTTACGATCAGATCAGTCATGAACTTATTGAATGGCGGAGCAGGCTCAAGGGGCTGAGTGGCCTACTCCTAATTTGTATGCTTGCATGTAAAGCCCTGTCTACTGCCCTAGTTAGAGGACTCTCCAGAACGCTGATCCCAACACAGTTCAGGTGTAGATTGTCTCAGTGGTACAGCTCCCCCTTTCCCCCAGTACTGGTGCCAGTGCCCCATGAATCGAAACCCATTTCTCCCACACCAATCTTTGAGCCACACATTTAACTGTCTAATGAAAACAAAATACTGCGGATGCTGGAAATCTGAATTAAAAACAAGAAATGCTGGAACCACTCAGCAAGTCTGGCAGCATCTGTGGAAAGAGAAGCAGAGTTAACGTTTCGGGTCAGTGACCCTTCATCGGAACTCGAACTGTCTAATCTTATTTACCCAACTATACGGACCCTCGTTCTTTTGAGTTAGGCAATTTTGTCTATTGGTCTCTGTTCCTCTTTCTGCATTGGCCAAAACATTGGGAATGGGAACCAGAGTCTGCACTTCACTTCCTATTCTCTATGCATAGTCACACCAATAAGTGTTTAAATGTTTTTCAATGTTAAGGTGTTTGAAGTATATGACTTTTACTACCAAGTCTTCAGCTTTGTAGGTTGTAATATTCACTCTGGTTTCAGAAGTTGCTGACCCCGTTTTATCTGTTGCTCTTCTGTGCTCTAGTTGAAATCAATGTGTATCCTTCCTAGTGGATAATACCTATGATATATATTCTGTTGTCTCTTCTCATCCACTTGGCCAGGATACCTCAACTCCAATCTTCCAGCAAAAATCTAGTTCTGGCCCTTCTAGCAAATAAGCTTTTAAGGCAGAAAATCTGTTTTATTAGTGTGAGCACGGATATCCCTAAGCTTCATCAACTGTACAGTTGGAGAAGGAATGTTGGTCTGCTGTTCATACAACCTCCGAGCACTAGTTACAAATTTGCTGCACTTCAAACACTGCTGGACAGTTTTGGAGCAGTTACAGAACCCTAAAGTTTTCAACTGAAATATAGTAATTTGCACCAGCTGATGTAGCATTCTCCAGTTTTGCACAGATTTGAGATTCGGGTATCAATATTGGTAAACAGCAAGAGGAACAGTTTTCATCTGCCAGATTTTCTCTTAGTAAATTATTTGAGAAATATGCTGTAGCAAACACCTGTCTTGGTTTTTTGATTATACACCGTACTTACTTATTCATTTGAGTTTAGTATTGGCACTTGCCTTTGTCCACATTGGATAACTTATTTACCCACTAAACAAAGAAATATTGCAAGTTATTTTGAAAGTACAAATTAAAAATACTGTAATAAAGCAAGTTAGGACCACCACCAAAACTGATGCAGGTAATAGCTGAACATCCAGTTTTTTTCTTTTGTGAAAATGGGGGAAAAATCTTGAGAATTTCAGGGATCTTTAAACCTTAAAACAAGATCCTGGTACTGCTTTATTCCCCTACTCAAGGGAAGGTAGTTTCAGCTAGTCTGGACTGATCAAAAACATTGTCTGAAAGATGTGGCTCCTGAAACTGTGCACTAAAGTTGCTCCCTCCAAAGATTGATGGGCTTTACTTCAGGTTACAGTATTCATGGCATAAATGGTTGAATAGGGATACTGACTTTTGATGTCTGTTCCATGCACAGTAGGAAAGTCCTTTTCCTTTCAATGTACTGCATTTAAGAGCCCATGATGACCATACAAAATAAATGTAACTGTTTTTAATCCCTTTCTTAATAAGCAATTGGATGTCTTCCTGCACCTTTTTTCCCTATTGCATCTAACAAACAGTCCAGCATGCTGCAAGCCATATTAGCTGCATCGAGCGTCTAATTTTAAAAGTCTACTTTTGAACTTTAAGCTTCTGTTGCTGTGAAGCTTAACCCTTTTTGCTTATCAAACTCCCCAGATTTTCTAAAGCCCCATTCATTCTGTAGTGCTTTGGGTGCTCCCTTGATCCCTGCATGCTTGCTCCCTTGTTTCAGGTGCTTCCTTGAACCCTGCATGCTTGTTTTGTTCCATTTTGCAATATTTTAAAGACTGTTTGTTCATTCCAGTGCAGCTCCTTTTTGTTTTCTTTCTGTCTAATTGAAATCTCAACAGCAGGAATTGTACATGCCACTTTTTCATGTTTACAGCACAGAAGGTGGCCATTCAGCTAGTCTCTGCAAGAATAGTTTAGTGAACTCCTGCCCTTTTTCCTGTAGCCCTGCAACATTTTTCTCCAAGTGCTTATCCAATTCCCTTTTGAAAGCCACACTTGAAACTGGCAGCCCACACCCTATCAAACGGTACATTCCAGATTGTAGCCACATGCTGTGCTTTTTTAAAAAAACTTTTCATGTTTCGTTTGTTTTGCCAATCACTTTAAATTTGTGTTTTTTGGTACTCTACCTTTCTGCCAGTGGGAGCAGTTTCTCCCTATCTACTCTGTCTAGACTCTTCATGATTTTGAACACCTCTATCAAATCCCCTCTCAACCTTTTCTCTGGAGAAGCTGGGGCTATTCTCTAATCAATCCACATAACTGAAGTCCCTCATGCCTGGAGCCATTCTCGCAAATCGTTTCTGCACCCTCTGAAGCCGTCATATCTTAAAGTGTGGTGCCCAGAATTAGGTACAATAGTCCAGTTGACGCTGAACCAGTGTTTTGTAAAGGTCTATCATAACTTCCTTTTGTATTTTCGGTCTCTATTTATAAAGCCCATGATCCTGTATACTTAACGACTTTTGCCACCTTCGATGATTTGTGCACATATATCGTGAGGTCTCTTCCTGCATCCCCTTTAGAATTGTATCTTTTAATTTATGTTGCCTTTCATCATGTATATATTGCTTTTCTTTGTATATCACTTCATACTTCTACATTTAAATTTCATTTGCCACTTGTCTGCCCATTCCACCAGCCTGTCTATATCTTCCTGAAGTCTATCACTATCCTCCTTACAATTCACTATACTTAAAATTTGCAGATGAGACAAAACTTGACGTTTGTACCCTGTACACCCACGTCTAAGTTATTAACATATTAAGAAAAGCAGCAGTCCCAGTATCGACTCCATGAGAACACCACTGCATCCCTTCCTCCAGTCCGAAAACAACCATTCACCACTAGTTCTGTCACTCCGTCAACTTCACATTCATTTTTTTTTAAATTCATTCTTGGGATATGAGCATCGCAGGCAAGGCTAGCATTTATTGTCTATCTCTAATTGCTCTTGAAGGTGGTGTTGAGCCGCCACCTTGAACCGCTGCAGTTCATCTGCTGTAGGTACACCCACAGTGCTTTACAACTGAATGTCTTGTTACGCCTTTACAGAGGACAGTTGAGTCCACGTTGCTGTGGATCCGGAGTCATGTGTAGGCCAGACCAGGGAGGATGGCAGATTTCACCCTCTGAAGGACATTAGTGAACCAGATTGGTTGTTAAAACAATACAGTAGTTCCATTGTTGTCATGAATGAGACGAGCATTTTATTCCAGATTTATTCATTAATTGAATTCACATTCCCCCAGCTGCCATGGTGGAATTTGAACTCGTGTCTCCAGAACATTAACCCAGACCTCTGGATTATTAGTCCAGTAATATTACCAATATCCCTTTTTATTCAATGGGCTTCAACTTTGCTGCCAGCCTATTGTGCAGTACTTTATCAAATGCCTTTTGGAAGTCTATATCCACCACATTAACCTCATCAACTCTCTTACCTCTTCAAAAAAAACTCAAAACAAGTTTAAACATTTTGCTTTTAAAAATCCATGCTGGTTTTCTTCAATCCACACTTGTCCAGTTGTTACTAAAAGCTTTCCCACCATTGAGGTTAAACTGACCACTGGCACCAACCCTGTATCTAAGGATATTGGAAGATTAGGGCAGCGCAGTGGTTAGCACCGCAGCCTCACAGCTCCAGCGACCCGGGTTCAATTCTGGGTACTGCCTGTGTGGAGTTTGCAAGTTCTCCCTGTGTCTGCGTGGGTTTTCTCCAGGTGCTCCAAAAGACTTGCAGGTTGGTAGGTAAATTGGCCATTATAAATTGCCCCTAGTATAGGTAGGTGGTAGGGAAATATAGGGACAGGTGGGGATGTGGTAGGAATATGGGATTAGTGTAGGATTAGTATAAATGGGTGGTTGATGGTCGGCACAGACTCGTTGGGCCGAAGGGCCTGTTTCAGTGCTGTATCACTAAACTAAACATTATGGCCAGTGCCTCCACAATTTCCACCCTTCTTTCCTTCAGTATATTGGGATGCATCTGAACTGGTCCTAGTGCCATTTCATCTAAGTACAGCCAGCCTTTTGAGTACCTCCTATTTATCAATCTTTAGCCCATCCAGAATCTCAGCTACCTCCACTTTTACTGACTTTGGCAGCAGCATCCTCCTTATTAAGGACAAATACACAGTATATTCATTTAATACCTCAGCCTGCCCCAGTCTCCTTTTGGTCCCTAATCTGCCCCAGCCTTCCTCTTACTACCCTACCTATGGAAGACTATTGGATTTCCTTTGTTATCTACCAGTCTCTTGCGATATACTCTCATTTCTTTTTCCATTTCTTTGAACTTTCTATATTCAGCCTGGTTCTCATTTGTGTTATCAACTAACATCTGTCACATGCCCCCTTTTTCTGCTTCATTTTACACTCTTTGGCTCATCATCCAGGGAGCTCTGACTTTGTCCTACCTTCCCCTTCTTGCAAATGTACCTTTACTAACAGCCCATTGATGGATTATAGTCTTGCCTGTCAGTTTACGCACGGCAGATCTTTTCTCAACTCACTGAAATTGGCCGCCCAGTTTTTACTCCATTTTGCTTCATGTCCTTTTCCAATCCAAGTCTTGTACTTTGATCACTTCTCCCTAAATACTCCCCTGCTGACACCTGATCCACCTGATTTCCCCAGAACCAGATTCAGCAATTCCCTTTTCTTGGGATGGAAATGTACTGATCAGAAAACTTCTCTTGAACTCTCTTCGCCTTCCACCCCCCCCCCCCCCCCCCATTTTCACTATTCTATAGTTCTTGCATCCTTCTAATTTCCTTATAAATTTGCTCCTCTGTCTTTCCTTCAAGTTTATGGCTTTATAGATTACACCCAGTAGTGTAATGACTCCTGTATTGTTTAACTCTAACCAAATAGATTCTGTCCATGACTCCTCCAGGCCATCCTCTTTCCAACACAATATTTTCCTTAATAACGCTGCTCCAATGTATCCAGGGATATGTAGTACCCAGTCCAGTCCTTTTTTGGGGCCAGGTCTCTTCAGCGCGGCAACATTTTCCCATGTGGCTATTTGCACCTGCAACTCACCAACCTTCCTTACCATGCTTTGTGCATTTATGCACCGTAAACCTAACTTAAATCTTAATATTCTTGGTCTAACACAACCTAATTCTTTACTATTCAATGCTCTAGTGCTCTATCTCTTCCAATCCTTTGTGCACCTTGTTTCTCCTTTCACAGAATAGTACAGTGCAGAAGAGAACCTTCGGCCCTTCGAGTCTGCACCGATGCATTAAAGACACCTGACCTGTCTACCTAATCCCATTTGCCAGCACTTGGCCCATAGCCTTGAATGTTTTGACGTGCCAAGTGCTCATCCAGGTACTTTTTAAAGGATGTGAGGCAACCCACCTCTGCCACCCTCCCAGGCAGTGCATTCCAGACTGTCACCACCCTCTGGGTAAAAAAAGTTCTACCTCAAATCCCCCTTAAACCTCCTGCCCCTCACCTTAAACTTGTGTCCCCTTGTAACTGACCCTTCAACTAAGGGGAACAGCTGCTCCCCATCCATCCTGTCCATGCCCTTCATAATCTTATACACCTCGATCAGGTCACCCCTCAGTCTTCTCTGCTCCAGCGAAAACAACCCAAGCCTATCCAACCTCTCTTCATAACTTAAATGTTCCATCCCAGGCAACATCCTAGTGAATCGCCTCTGCACCCCCTCCAGTGCAATCAAATCCTTCCTATAATGTGGCTACCAGAATTTCACACAGTACTCCAGCTGTGGCCTCACCAAAGTTCTATACAACTCCAACATGACCTTTTCTAATGCTACTTTCTTGTTCCCATCCCCCTGCCAAGTTAATTTAAGCTCTCTCCAACAGGACTAGCAAGCCACCCCACGAGGTTATTGGTCCTGGCTCTGAGGTACAACCTGTCCAGCCCATACAAGTCCTACCTCCCCCCACAACTGGTCCCATTGTCCCCAGGAATCTTAAGCCCGCCTTCCTGCACCATCTCTCCAGCCATCTGCTCTTTTCCTCCTATTTCTATACGTGCTAGCACATTGCACCAGGAGCAATCTGGAGATTACTACCTTTTTGAGGTCCTACTTATTCTCTTGCTCCCTAGAATCTGCCTGCAGGAGCTCGTCCCTTTTTCTATCTTTGTCGTTGGTACCAACATGCACCATGACCTCTGACTGTTCACCCTGCCCCATCGGAATGTTTTACAGCCGCTCCATTACATCATGGACCTTGGCACCAGGAAGACGACATATGTTCCCCCTAATTATTGAGTCCCCTTACACTATTGTTTTCCTGATTATAAAATTGAGCCACCCGTGGTGCCGTGGGCCTGATTCTGCCTGCGCTGCTCAGAGGAACCATGGATACCAGTTAGCGATCTGATGAAAGGACACTGACCTGAAATGGTAACTCTTTCTCTCTCCAAAGATGTGGCTAGACCTGCTGAGTATTTCCAGCACTTTCTGTTTTTATTTGACTTTGGTTACACGCCAATGAGCTTCTTTCCTTGTGCTGATGTGCTTGCTCCCGAGTGCGTGCATTCCCTTACCTCCAGGCTCTCATTCAATTTAGCTTATTTTTTTAGTTTTTCAACTAATTTCTTGATCTAAATTGTTGTAGATTAACTTGTTTTACTTGACTCTTTCTATGTATCTCCGATTTTAATTTAATGAACATTCAAAACCCTTTAATATTACTGTCCCTCTTTATTCCCCTAGATCTGATTAAACACGATAATTTCTCATACTTTATACATTGTAATTTTGAAAGTTGATGTTTAATCAAATTGAAATAATCATTCTTATTAACTACTTAATTGATCTAATTATTTACCTGCAGACCTAACCCATGCATTTCTGTCACCAAATGTCAGACTACTGCTTCATTCTGCGCTTTTCTTTTGAATTATTTAAATCCTGAGTTACAATTGGAGTTATTGGGGTATACATTTTCCAGTACAGCTGCTCCAGTCATCTTGGCAGCAGATAGTGGAGTGTGTTGCAGAACTAAGCACAGTTTCCATTCTCTGCCTATTCAAAATGGTACTGATTTTCTTTTACCCATTGGTATGGAGAGAAGGTTGTAGGGAATAGAATGGTGTTTGAAAGGTGTGCTGATTTCTCATTCAAATACATCTTCGCTAACATACAAATAACTGAACCTGCATCACCGGTTCAATGTAACCTTTACACAGTAACATTTAAATTGCCATACCTTTTTCAAAACAAATGTGTGGATTGGTGAAAACATTACAGAAAGCTGCAAATTGATAGTGCCTTAATTCAAGTACAAGTCACTTGATGTGTACTCCAAGAACTCTTCAGGTGGAGTAGCTGAAGAAAATTCAGCATATGATTGCCTGTTATATTTTATTTGTAGCCTCAGTCTATAATTTAATTTCAAATGCCAGTATCGTTTGTATGAATGCAAAAAAAGCTTAAATTACCTCTTTTGTAATTAAACATGGTGGCCTGACAAAGTTTAGAGCTTTGCGTGTACTGAACCATGGCTGGTCTAATTTGTATGTACATAATGAAATTTAATGTCATAATTTTGTGATGGCAACAGATGCCCTTTAAACCAGTTACAGAACATGGTACTATAATTTTGGCTGTAAATATTGCTTACTGGCTATTATGTTATGCACATTCTTTACGCATGCCCTTAATTTCAGGACCCATGGGCCGTGGTGGAGGAGGATTTGGTGGCCGAGGTGGTCCACGTGGTCGTGGTGGACCTTCTGGTGGAAATACACAGCAGAGAGCTGGTGACTGGCGATGTCCTAACCCGTATGTCTGGCTTGATTATTGAGTATTCACATTTTGAAGATTTTGGTGCCAAAATTTACTAGATGTATTACATTTTTTTTTAATTACATTTTTTATTTTATAGAACTTGTGGGAATTCTAACTTTGCCTGGCGAACTGAATGTAACCAGTGTAAGGCTCCAAAACCAGATGGTCCTCTCCCACCACCATTCCCTCCAGGTGGGTTAATTTAATCATACCTGGTGAAATGTATTTTGCACATCTTGGATCCATGTTGTGAGCATTAGTTGGCATCAGTAGTCTGTCAACAGGAGGTTTCTGATCCAATATTTACTATAACAATTGAGTTGGTGCTTGTCTTTTGTTCCATTTTTAAAAAGATAACTTTCCAAAAATCATAGGACTTCTGTGCGAGCAGTTTTATTCAGTTTATGAAGATTGAATGAAATATTTTTCTTTTTTTGCCCCCACCTTCACAGTTGTGTGCAGAGTGAACATGTTTGTTTGGTCTCATTTGATTTCATAGGTGATCGTGGGAGGGGTGGCCCCATGATGAGAGGTGGCCGTGTTATGGATCGTGGTGGTTTCCGAGGTGGACGTGGTGGTGACCGAGGTGGTTTCCGAGGTGGACGTGGTGGTGACCGAGGTGGATTTAGAGGTGGAAGAGGCATGCTTGGTGGCCCCCCCATGGGAGAGCTAATGGGTTTCAGGGGTGGCAGAGGTGGACCAGGAAAAATGGATAGGAAGTAAGTTAATCAAAATAATATATCTTTTTAAAGGCTGGAATTTGCTTATGTAAATATGTTGTATTTGAACGTGCTACCTTAAGCTGTGCAGTCCATTGAGTTAGAACTGGCATTTCCTTTTACTGAGAACTGCTCACTTATTCAGCTGTGAAGGACTGCTGTAAACACCAATAGCTCATTCTTTGAGTGAATTGTTAATGGCTTGTCTTCTTTTTAGGGGTGACCGTCGCCAGGACCGTCGGGAGAGACCATATTGAAGTAGATGACCCATCTGGTTTTCTGTTTACTACAACAAATATTTTTTAAAAATGTTTTAAATTTGTAATTCCGTATTTATAATGTTGTTTGCAACAACATTACGGCAATATTTCGGTATTGTATTAGTTTTTCAGTGGATATAGCCGAGTCAGGAAGTAAATTTCATGTTAGGGTGACTTTTCGCTTAATTTTTACTTTTGTCAAGGTGAATGTAATGATGTGAACGAGATCCTGAGGAGCATGCAAAACAAAAATGTACAGTGCATAGCTTTTGTTCTGTTTATACTATGGTGATACTGCAATAAAAAGCTGAGTCGCTCTGTTTAGTGTGGCTTCCTGAAGTTCTGCTGAAAGTAACTTGAAATAACGTTCCACAGTGGTGGAATTAAGTGCACAAGTTGCAAAGTTTTGAATAACACTGAACTGAGCTTCTGCGGCTTAATTAAAAAGTTCAACAGCTATAATAAAAAATTGTTGCACAAGTCTCTTTATAAATTCCATGTGCAGTTATTACTATAGAAATCCCAAAAGTGCACTGGATAATTCTTGATATCCCTGACCCCCTCAAAATGAGCAACTTCGTACCTTTGAAAGAACTTTGCCAGCTAAACGAAAAGCTTGCATTTGATTAATGCATGATGTGAAAACATTTACTATTTGAGTTGTGGAGTACCCAGATCTATAGGTCACTTAAGCATATTTAATCACTAGTTTTCAGTGATTAACACACTATAGCCATGTAAATTCTTCATACAATGCTGCTTTTCAGTGGTCATTCTTGCTGACGCAGGTATTCTGTACATTTGACCTGTGAAAACTAGTAATGGTGTTGAGCATTTAGATTTACTTTGACTCGAGTATTGATGTGGGCATATGCTGACACTTGACAAATTGTGCTCTATCTTTTAAATCTGCTATACCAATTTTTAGTTTCTTTATCTGAAATATTAACTTGTCAGTAGTGAGATATGGACTGGTAACCTGTCATTTCAATAAATATTTGACATTCCAGTGCTTGATAACTCTGTTGCAAAATTTAACTATGGATTCACTCGTCAGAAATGGTGCACATCAACCATTGGTATAAATCACTATTTGAAACTCTGCCTGCCGTAACGGATACTCTTTAAAATAACATCAGAAAAAATAATTTGTTATGGTAAACGGCTTATTGGAACATTGAGATTTTTAGGATTGAGCTTCATAGGCATACTGTTTGATTCTCCTTTCACAACAATTTGTTGAATATTGCTTAAAAGCCTATGAAGTTTACAGTTTCATTTGCAGAATGTTGTATAATAAAGGTGATGTGCATTATGGTTGTGAATAATGCTTGCCACACGTAGTCTAGGCACACAGTATATAAAGTTGACTGTCTGGATCCATTTCCAAACCCCCTACACACACGTGCGCGCACACACACACCCACACCCCATTAGAGTTCTGTATTGCTGTTATTTTTCTAAGTGATTAAACTTGATTAATAAAGTTTTTCTTTATTGGCTGAGGTGTGATTAGTTCAGTAATGTGTACTGTTGTTTCTGAATTCAGCCTTGGCCTGTAATGTTTTGGCTAACTTTGCAGAAGTAATAAAAATAATTCAACTTCAATTCCTTAGTGAGTTGAGCTACAGCATTGCACAACTAGTCTGCCTGTAAATTTTAAGGAGTGTGCATTACACAATAGTCCTTTTTTAAATTTTAGTGGTATGTTCTTAATAGCACTTGGTTCACAAAATGATGCACTGACTTAATTTACCACAACTTCTAATTCAGGCCAACATTCTTTTTTTTTTCCCCATCTGCAATAGTTTATTGCACACCAACACCATCTTCTCAGCCAGTAAGTGCTTTATTTTTCATATCTTTATTATTGGCTTACTTAGGGAAGTTGGCTCCTTTCAATTCATTCCCTGCGTTTCGGTCAATGGCAACCTTTTCAAGATCACATTTGTTTGACATCAGTTTTTCAGTTTGTAAATCCTGTTTGAAACTTTACAGTATTTCTCGTGCCAGTGATTTCCTTTTAAGCATAAGATGCTTGCAGGGGGGGGGAAAAAACTCTTACAACTGGCAGCAGAAGTGCTCCTTCCAAGTTATACTTTTAAATAGTGAATGTGTCCACTGGATTTTAGTACTGTTTTCAGAGATTAGATTTATCAAGAAATATCAAAGCTAGCTTCACAAAATTTTCATGGGGATCATATTCTAAACTGTGGAGGTTAGTTTCTATAAACAACAAATTAAAGAAATTGAGTAGAGGTCAATGTAACCTTCAGATGGCATTTAGGTGATGTTTGGGAAGTAAGATTGTAGTGCAATCCCATGCAGCATTCTTTGAGGTGAATAGTTTTATGCGCTAGTCACTGACGCATTGACGCTGCTTTCAAAGTGCAGATTAATCGGCAATATTAATGATGGTCTTAAATTTAAGCTTCAGGTAATCCTTGTCTACAGCCCCATCTCACCCTGGTGACTTCCCCCTCCCTTTAGTTTGGAAGATGTGTGGACTCAGCTATATCACTTGACACCAAGTGGCTTTGAACAATTGGATTGGTACTGCTGTCGAGTAAATTGTTCAAAGCAAATCTTTGTGGTATTGTGTGAATCTTTACAGTTTTTTCTCGTGCCTTCTATCCTCACTTCAACATCTCGCACTATTGCATCAGAGATGTTATCCCTCAACTTTTTTAGGCTGTGGAACATCATGCAAAAGCATCTCTAATCCGACCAAGCTTGCTTCTGACAAATGATAGAAATGCCATGGTAATCTTCCAGAACAAACAATTGCATTTGTATTGCAGGAGCCAAGCCAAATAGTCCATAAAACTTGACCTGTTAATCTGGAACAGGTATTTGACTTTCCTCAATTTCTTACAGCTATGGTTATTAATGAGATTTGATGAAGGAGCTGCAGTCCAATTCAATGACCCTTTAATATCCAAGAAACATCAAAGATTTGTATGTATATTGTATTCAATTATATCTTGGGGTTAAAGATGAATAACCAAGAATGGATTTGTGTGAAAAATGCCCATTTCAGATGGTACATTTTAATAGCCACCTGAATCCTGGTGAAATGATATCCAAAGTTGACAGCATTCCCTCAATTTTGCACTGGAGGAGCTAGCTTGGATTATTTACCCGAGTTGGTGTTTTGTTACTGGCTATGAGCATCCATCCAGATGTAAGCAGGAATGGCTGAAAGATGGATATGCAATAGAGAATTGCAAAATCTCAACAGCATATTTTTGGACAGGAGTAGCCAGGCCCACAGTTGACCAAATGTACTATGTTTACTGCCTCTGCAACATCTGAAGCATTGGTGGCTGTGCTCCGTTTATGCTTGTACTTATTCACTGGTTTGCCCTGTTATTTGACGTCGCTATGGAAAGAGTTATTCTTGCTATAGCCTAAGTTAATAGTATATGGATTTGTTGTTTATCTTTGGCCCATAGAATCGAGGCTTGGACACTCAAAGCCTTCCAATAAAATACCCTCCTGCGTAGTTGAAACACTAGAAGATTCAGGACTTATGCCAATGGATGAAGTTTATCTGCTGAAGGCAGGACTGAACAATAATCAGATGAGTTAATATTCCACCCTCACTATCTATTTGGTGCCCCATCCAGCAGCAAATAGCTTGAAATGTGGGGAAGAGGAAGATGATAGGAATGTCAAGCCATTTATCTTCCCTAGGATAAAAATTTGACTTTGAAGAAACTGGTCAGAACCATTTGAACCAATTGTTTATTTACATTTCTTTGGCCCACCACAGTTGTTTAACATATGGATAGTGAAATTACAGTACATCTGATTTTACTAAACTCACATTAGAATTTTACTTACCCCCATGGTTTTATCTACAATCTTGAGGTAGCTTTTCTACTATTGAAAGGATTTGTCATGTGCTGCTGTTTTGACTACTACTCACTGCTCTAGCAACTGTGTTTTCCTTTTAGTGAGCATAAATTGATTATGGAAATTCTGCAAAATTTAGGCTTTGTTTCCTGAGGAGGTTGGTGCTATTATCTTTTTGTTCTACATCGTATGGCTCCAAATGAATACAGGTTCTTAAGGTCTTGTTAGCATTAGTAGTAGATACTGCCCCAGCTGTTTGTCCTATGGGACCAGTACTTTGACATGCTCGTGTTCAAATAATTTTGATTACGAACTATATTCCACTGACCTTTCTGATATTACAAATTTATCATTGAAAAAAATTTATTTCCACAGCAACTTGTATCCTAGTTAACCATGGGTTTGTAATCTAATTTTAAGCAATTCTCATACCACATTCTATCACTGCCAGACATTTAACTACTAAGGTGCACAATGTCACCCTCTAAGGCATTAATAATGTTGCACACTAATTTAGATATACTCAACATACAATTTTAATTTAGTTTATAATTGTACCATTTTGTTTGCATATTAAAGGGCGTGCAGACCTGGGGGCCTATGCACAGAAATCTTTGGAAGTTGCAGGACAAGTTGATGCCCCTGTTTAAAATTCACAGTACAAAAGCAAGAGAGTTGCACGCATTAACTAACTCATGATTTAGGCATCTGTTAGAGTATTGTGTCCAATTCTGGGCACTACACTTTAGGAAGGGTGTCAAGGCCATGGTGAGAGTGCAGAAGAGATTGTTTTCAGAATAGAGAAGGTTAAAGGGATATTTACTCAAGGTGTTCAAAATTACTGTTAGAATAATTAGAGAAATTGGTTACTGACAACCTTCCTGCCTCTAGAAACAGGCAAAGATTTAAGATAATTGACTAGGACTAGAGGGCAGATGAGAGCAATTTAAGCAGTGCTTAAAGGCCTGGAATACATTCCCTGAAAGAGTAGTGGAAGCAAATTTAATTGTCACTTTTTAAAGGGAATTGTATAAATATTTGATGGTGTGGGGAGGAAAGAGTTGTGCTATGGGGAAAGAGCAGGGGAGTGGGACTAATTAGATGGCTCTACTGAATTACTGTCATAGGCAGAACTGGCCAAATTTTGAATTCTAAGGTCCTATAATTCCTGCCATTTTTGTTTTGTGAGTAACTTTTGGATTTGTTGGTAGTACTGGTGTGTTTTTAAATATCCCCTACATTTTTTGGAAAGTGGGAAAGATGTTGCATGTCCTACTGGAGATTGTGTTTTTTTTTAACACAAGTATTACAATTTTTTTTTAAAGCCTGAATCTCTTCCTTAGTTGAATGGCCTATCTAAACTCATGGGAAAATGTTCACTACACTTAGAGGTGAGCAATATTTAACTACAAAAATACCTGCCATTGGGTGATTTAACATGTCTTCTAGATGCTTTTGTAAGTATTTTGTCGTGTGTTGGTTACGTGTTCTGTAAAAGGAGAGGAATATGGTCTTCTGATAGTTAATGTTTTGTATTTGCATTTATACAGTAGTTTCACAATCTCAGGATAACCCAAGATGTTTTACAGCCAATTAAGTACTCTTTTTGGGCTTGCCACCAATGGACAATAAATGCTGGCCTTGCCAGCAATGCCCACATCCCAAGAACAAATAAAAGTTATTTGCAATGTAGGAAATGCAGCAGTCCACTTGCTCTGAGCAAGGTCCTACAACAGCAATGAGACAATTTGTTGTGATGTTGACTGGTTTCTCTCTAGATACAGCCTGACCCGCTGAGAATTTCCAGAATTTTCTATTTATTAACATTCTATGGCCATGTACTTGAGCAGAAGAGAAAAATTTGCTGTGTAAGATCAGTATCTGATTGACTTCGGATATGATGTGATAACGTTTATTTAAACTTTACAGTCCATAACTGGACTAAACTATATATTCGATTTGCAAAATCAGTGAAATAGATTTTTGATATGTTTTGTAATTTTTTTTTTGTATAAACAGTTTGTTGAAGACTGCCTTGACCACGCTTGAGCAGAGGCAAAAACTAACTCTATCCAATAATATAGATAGGGGAAAGTAATTGTGCTTTTCTACATATATAACCACTGCCAAAACAGCCAGGCCTTGAATATGTTGACCTTTGGTATCGGAGTTCTCTGTGCATGAAGAGTGGAATAATTGGGAACTTAGTTACTCATCACCTTGTGACTTGCAAAAGCATCTTTGCATTCCTGGGATAGCAATGAGGCCAATGTAGCTTAAAATTGTCAAACAAGCATTCTACTCGGACCCCCTCAGCTCCAGACATCATGTCCTTAGTCTAAGCAGGGACAAAAGAGCTGATTTCCAGAAGTAAGATGAAAGTGACTGTCCTTAACATCAAGACAGCATTTGCATGAATGTGACAGCAAGGAGCGTCAGTACAATTGAGGGCAAACTCCATTGGCTGGAGTCGCACTGGTACAAAGGAAGACGGGGTTGGAGGCCAATTATCACAGTCCCAGCTCTTCGCTGTGGTAATTCCTTCGGGTAGTGCCCTCAGTAAAACTATCTTCAGCTGCTTCATTAGTGACCATCCCTCTATCATAAAGCCAGAAATGGGGACGTTTGCTGATGACTGCACAATGTTCTATTTCCGATTCCTCAGATAATGAAACAGTTTGTACCCATATGCAGATTTGGGCTGCAAGTGCAAGTAACATTTATGCTACACAAGTGCCAGGCAATAACCATTTCCAGCAAGGGAAAGTCTGAGCATTGCTGAATTTCCCTGCCATCAACATCATGGGGACTATCATTGACCAGAAATTTAACTAGACCAGCCATGTGAATACTGAGGCTACCAGAGCAAGCCAGAGGCTGGGTATTTAGTGAGTGACTCACCTCGTAACTCCCCAGAGCCTTTACGTCAATGCAAATCATGAGTATGATGGAATTGCTTTGTCTGGATGAATGCAGCTCCAACAACCATCAAAGTTTGATAACAGCTAGGACAAAGCAGTTTGCTTGATCAGCATCCCCTCCACCATCTTAACTATTCACATCCTCCGCCATCACTGCAATGTGGCTGCAGTGTGTACCTCTGCAAGATGCACTGCAGCAACTTGCAAAGCTGTGACCTCTACACCTAGAAGAACAAGGACAACAGGTGCATGGGAATGTCACCATCTTCTAAGTCACACACCATCTTGACTTGGAAGTATATTGCCATTTCTTCACTGGGTTACAATCCTGGAACTCCCTACCGAACAATACTATGGTAGTACTTTTACCACACGGACTGCAGCTTTTCAACATAGGTGGCTCAGGACTACCTTCTCAAGGGCAATTGGGGATGGGCAATAAATGCTGGCCTTGCCAGCAACCCCTACATCTCATGATGAATACGTGATAAAAAAATTGAGGATTTGGCAATCTCATCATTATCAGCATTAATGCTCAAGTTAACATGCTGCTTCATGAACAGTCACGTATAGGCAGCCACTAAGTATAGTGAATGGAACAATTTGTTTGGAATGGCTAAATGTAGGCCACTTTGTTTAAGATAAAAGTGGGAGCAGATGAAGTAGTAAAGTGCCATGGGTTCAATACTTAGCCCTAAGGGAAACTTTAGGTTGATATGCAAAGTCAAGGTCAGCCAAACTTGCAGCCCTGGCTAATGTAGAAAAGTTGCTTCAAAACAAGCTGATTAACCTCTCTGTGGACTGCTGGGAGTCACAAAATTTACCCAAGGGATAAAAAAAAAGTGTGCCAGGTCTCGTCAGTGAATCTAACAACATAATTTTTTATAATAAATGCTGGAAATACTATTAACATTTCAGGTTGATGACCTTTCATCAGAACTTCCTTTAGTTAAACTTACCCTTGCATATTTAGGTTTTAAAAAGTTTTTGCATGGTAACTTGCTGAAAGTGCAAACTGATGACATCACAGGAGGGGAAATGGCATCTGGGATCAGCTGAATGAACTTGGCAAGCAGTTGTATATCTTAACCAATCAGATAGAAGGATTGCTAAAAGACTTTTTATAAACAAAAACAAAATTGTCTCTTCCTGCAAATGCCTAATGTGATACTTTTAATTTTTTGCGTTCTTCATTTTTCTAAATGTGTTCCACTCTTTTTCTTTTGTTCTATGACTCGTGCCCACTTTTCCCAAAATAGTGTCTACAGCTCTTTTTCTTATTATTTGTGAAAGTGGGTCCTTTGCTGTGTCTCCTTTTCTGTACATCTCCCATGCAATATATGGCTTTTGCCACCTCCCCCCAGTCTCCTTTGTCCAAATCCTCAATCTTTACCTTTACTTTTTAAAGCCCAGGTTACAGCAAAATGTTGGTTAATGTAAAATGGCGTGGAGGTAGGTGTGGGGATCACATTTATAGGGGTGAATTTTCAACATGGAGGTGGGAAACATGAGCCAAGCTTGTTTTCTGGTCAGAAAACTGAAAGTGGGAAAATAAGTTAAGAGTTTTGTGTGGGGAAGCCCTTAGTTGATAGGGGGGTAGGTTTCCTGTCCCCCTAGAGCCAGTGGGAACAGAGGCGGGTCAGATTGTGTGGCACTGATTTACACACCCCACGGTGTCACATCACTGAGGCTATTGGTTGTCCTGAGGGAGAGATCTGCAGTTTGACACCACATCGCTGAGACTATTGGTTGTCCTGAGGGAGAGGTCTGCAGTTTGTGCCAAAGCCTTCCATTGCACCAGAGTTGTGCAGCAGGGGCACCTCTCTCTTCTGCATCATCGCCTCCTCTTCTCTCTCACCACCTGCTCCAGCCCCTCCCCCGAAGAGCTGTCTCCTTCCAGGGACACATTATCCTTAGGTCCACACTCTGGATTCCCATGTAATGGTGACCACAGCAGACCACTATAATGACCAAGATCCTTGCAGGTGGGTATTGGAGGGCACCACCCGACTGGTCCAGGCACCAGAATGGCATCTTCAGAAGCCTAATGGTTCGCTCAATGATTGTCCTAGTGAGCAGATGACATTGGTTGTATTGCCTCTGCCTCTGTCTGGGGATCCCACAGAGGGGTCAGCAGCCATCTCTTCAAAGAATATCCCTTGTCCCCTAGGAACTATCCATGTACATCAGGGTTTGGAGTGAAGATCTGAGGCAGCGTGGACTGGCAGAAGATGAAGGAGTCATAGCAGCTGCCAGGAAAGCGGGAACACGCAGGGAGGAATCTCTTGTGGTCACAGACCAGCTGGACGTTGAGAGGGTGGAAGTCCTTTCTGTAGATGGATATGAATGGCTGGGTGCCTTGATACCCACATTGGTCAATTGATGATACTCTGCATCTGGGGAATACAACGATGGAGGTGGAACCCAATGCCCTTTGTCCCTGCAAAGCCGTATCTATCGTTAAATGAAGGCACTGTCTAGCTCTGGTAAAGAAGGCATCAGTGACCAGCGAGATGCAGTGGTGTCCAGCCATTTTTGAGATAACGCTTAAGATCTACAGCTGAATGCTTGCAAGGAGCCAGAAGTGAAGAAGTTCAAGGCCACTGTGACTTTGATGGCCATTGGCAGGGCATAACGACCAGTGCTGTAAGGCGTGAGGTCTTCAGTGACATGCTGCCCCTCGGCGACATCATCAGAAAGTACAGCATTAGTTTTCACATGTTCCTTCAATGTTGCTAAATTATCAGACTGCTTATCTGACATCCAGTACTGGATGAGCAAATCGTTCCTCCAATTAAATATTGGGAAGAGTGAAGCCATTGTTTTCAGTCCCTGCTCCAAACTCCATTCCTTAGCTACCGATTCCATCCCTCTCCTTGGCAACTGTCTGAAATTAAGCCAGTCTATTCATCACATTTGATCCAGTGGTGAGCTTCCAATCTCATATTCGCGCCATCACTAAGACCACCCATTTCCATTTCCATAACATCGCCTGACTTCAGCTCATCTGCTGCTGAAACCCTCATTCATGCCTTCGTTAGCTCTAGAATTGATTATTCCACAGCATTCCTGGCTGGTCTCCCACGTTCTACCCTCTGTAAACTTGAGGACATTCAAAGCTCTGCCATCCATGTCTTAACTTGCACCAGGTCCCATTAACTTATCACCCCTGTGGTCGCTGACCTATGTTGGCTGCCAGTTATGCAACATCTTAATTTTAAAATTTTCATCCTTATTTTCAAATCCCTCCATGGCCTCGCCCCTCCCTATCTCTGTAATCTCCAGCCCTACAACTCTCTGAGATATCTGCACTTCTCTAATTCTGGCCGCTTGAGCATCCCCCTTACAATCATTCCCCCCTTGGTGGCCATGCTTTCAGTTGCCTTGGGCCTAAGCTCTGGACTACCCTCCCTACACCTCTCCACATCTCCACCCCACTTTCCTCCTTCAAGAGACTGCTTAAAACTTACCTCTTTGATCAAGCCTTTGGTCATCTGACCTAATGTCTCCTTGTGTGGATCGGCGTCCTATTTTGTTTTATAGTAATCCAGTGAAGCACCTTGGGACATTGTATTACGGTAAAGGTGCTATATAGATATAACTTGTTAAGAGCACAGACGTCTGTGATTACCTGCCTGGAGAGGCACAGTCTCCCCTGCCCTGGGTCTTGGTCTTCTCCAGGTAGCTCTGTCTTTGACGGTGGACCGTGTGTTAAGGGTTTGGCCTCCATTGCTTTCCTGCCCTTCTTTCCTCGCCCGTAACCGCCTGCTGCTCGGGGTTCTGCCCTTTCTGCAGAGAGTATTGCCCCTCATTGCTACTGGGACCAAAATCTGGCAGTCCTGCCCCCATTGGAGCCTTCCTTCTGGGCAGGTGGCCACGCAATTATCCTTGGCAGCCTTGCCCTCTGCTTTTCTACCCCAATGATGCCAAGGGATACCAAGTTCAAAGCTGAGTGCTGTCTCTCCCTGCCGCCTGTGCAGCACCAAGGGCACATTACCAGGTGCCCCATTGACCCTCTTATTGGGCCGGGGTAATGCCTTGAGGCAGCCATGACTGGCTCCTCACTCTGTGCCCACCTCCTCTAAGCTGTTCAGAAACTGACAGCTTCTGAAACCCGTTCACCCCCTTAAATATTACCCCCTGCTCCTTCAACAAACTCTAAACTAGTTTTTCAAAAATTTTAACAGGGCTCAATGGGGAGGAAAGTGGGATTCTTGTCCTGCCCTTCCCCCACCCTGATGACTATTGCTGGCACTGGGATTGGTGCATTGAAATTGACACACCACCTGGTGATGATATTTTCGGGGCTCCTTGCCTCTGTTTCCACCTTCATGGGGCCCCAAAAAGTTGCTTGGCTGGCTGGTATCAGCCATAACAGCAGCTGCCTCAGAGGCCCAAGGTTCTGACATCGGGACCGGAAGCAGGTGCTGTTGCCACGTAGGTGGGCTAAAATTTCCTATTCCATTGGAGCCGACCAATTAACTGCCGGCTAGCAGGGGAGCCGCCCACTGAGACTGTGTGGGCGGCGGAAAGTCACACCGTGAGCAGCGTTGGCGCCATATTTAAAGGGCAGCCAGCAGGAAGTTCAATGGCAGCAGTCCTGGGGGGAGCCCTCGAAACCGAGGCATATACCAAGATGTCGGAAGGATGATCCAGGGTGGCCCCATGGTTTACTGATGCGTCCTTTCAGATGCTCCTCTGGGGTGCTCAGTCAAGGAAAGGAGGTATTCTTCCCCCAGTGCAGGGGGAGGAAACGACCTTGCAGGCAAAGCAAGCCTGGATGGAGATCGCAGAGGAGTTCAGCAGTTGTTAGGTAGTCCCTCGCACATGGCTACAGTGTCCTAAGGGGGTCAATGACCTCGGGCATTCTGGCAAGGTGAGTATAGCACACAAAGTTAACCTTACAGCCTTATATATGACTAAGGATGAATGTGAAATTGATAGGCCAATGCCCACTCAGTCACTGGCAATGCCCAGGCAGCAACATTGGCTGTCAGAGGCATGTCAGCCTCTATGGAGGGCACCGGTCAGTCAGAGTTAACTCCTGCACTTCTACTAATGAGTGGTCACATACAGGAGGCATTCCTGTGGAGCCATGATGGACAGACCAGTTGCCACCAGCATATGCATTGTGTGTGTCTTTGACGGATGATTGATGATGCACAATTATGTGCTTGCCTGAGAAGAGAGTGCATATCGCCAGGGGAAAGGCAAGGCGGGTGTCGATGGAGGAAGCAGCCTGAAGGCGGGCGATCCATAGCTCATGTTGAGAGTGGAATGGTGCCCCAAGAGAGTGAATGGCCTAATGGATGGACACAAGATACTCTCTGGCAAACAAGAAGGCTAGTGTCGCGTCCACTACTGGTCTCATGAAGCTCCAGAGTAGGAGTGGTCTGAAGGATGTGATAGAGTGTGCACTACCCTCTGATCACTCCTGTATCTCTCTCCCTCTGTCTCTGTCTCTGTCTGAGTGGCTGTCTGGAGCATCTGGGGGCTCCTGTCAGGGTGCTTCTCGCATGGGCAGTGGGTCCTCGTGCCCTCTGCTGATGACGCCAGTGCCTCATGAAACCACGATGACAGAGGCAACTCCTCTACCTGTGCAGGAGGCCCTCAATATGCCAGGGTCCTCCAGGCCTCAGACAAGCAGAGGAATGCCAAGGTCATCGAAAGCCACAGAGCAAAAAGTCAGCAGCCTTCTTCCACCTCAGTTGACAGCGCGGGAGAAGCACAATGTAGGAGTACCCATAAGTGCTTTAAATAGACCACCCAGTTGCACTTGGGGTTCACGGGGTTATTCTTCGTCGGTGCATGTGAACTTTCTATGTTTGTGTTTCAAATTAAATCTGGAATGGTGCAACACAAGATGAATCCTTTAACTTTTGATGGACAGCTGGACCTTTAAGAGTGCTTTTGATCCTGCAAAGGGTGTGAGGGGATGGACCACACTGAGTGAGGTCAATGCATTCCCCATGCTGCTGTCTACTATATTTACAGGTGCAGGTAAATGATAGGGCAGTCAAGGAAATGGCAACGGGGTTGCAGATGACTAGCTTTATTGGATTGAATGGATCTGTTAATATGAATCATGAGAAACGTGCCTGTATTAACATGTCACAAGCCTCCCTTGTGCAAATCTCTTGGTGCCTTGCCTGCGGTCCCTAGGGTTCTTCATCTTCTTGTGCCTGGTCATCACCCCCCTCCATATCCTCATCCTCAGAGGAGACATTGCACTCCAGGATGTTCTCATTGTTTAAAGCTGCTCCCCTCTCTAGCGCCAGCAGAGCACTGCACACTGCTACAATACTCAAGATCCTTGCTGGGACATACTGAAGAAGTCCACCAGATTTATCCAGGCATCTAAACTGCATCTTCAGAGGTCCTATGGCCTGCTCAATAGTCACTTGAGTTGGGTGTGCCAGCTGTTGTACCTCTCCTCTGTATCTGTACTTGGGTTCCACACAGGAGTCAGTAGCCACATCTTCAATGGGTAGCCCTTGTCAGCCAGTATCCATCCTTGAAAGTGTGTGGGGTGTCTGAAAAAGTTGGACACCAGGGCTTGCCTTAGTATATAGGCATAGTTGCAGCTTCCTGGGAATCTTGCACAGACCTGAAGGATCCGTTTGCAGTGATCAGTTGTAGATTGTGCGAGTGGAAGCCCTTCCTGTTGATGAAGGCTGCTGACTGATCTATGGGAACCTTGATGGTGCAGTTGATCACACCCTGCACCTGGAGGAATCCAGCAATGGCCCTGAATTCTATAGCCCTCTCAGCCTGACTGTCCTGATCGGTGCGAAAACACATATTGGCTGGCCCTCTTGAAGATGGACAGGAGAATTTATAATGGAGAATCGGGAAATGGTGGAGAAACGAAACAATTACTTTGTGTCTGACTTCACGGAGGAAGATACAGAAAATCTCCCAGAAATACTAGGGAATCAAGGAACATGTGAAAATGAGGAACTGAAAAAAAGATAGTATTAATAAGGAGGTTGCACTCAAAAAATTAACTGGATTGAAGGTTGATAAAACCCTTGGACCAGATGAGCTACATCCCAGAGTGTTGAAGGAGGTGGCTATAGAGATAGTAGATGGTTAATCTTTCAAAATTCTGTAGATTCTGGAAAGGTTCCTGCAGACTGGAAATTAGCAAATGTAATCCTACTATTTGAGAAAGGAGGGAGAGAGAAAACAGGGAACTACAGACCTGTTAGTTTGACGTCAGTAGTAGGGAAAATGTTAAAATGTATTATAAAGGATGTGATAACTGGACACTTAGAAAATAATGATATGATTGGGCAGAGTCAACATGGATTTATGAAAGGGAAATCATGTTTGACAAACCTGTTGGAATTTTTTGAGGATGTTACTTGTAGCATAGATAAAGGAGAACGAGTGGATTTGGTATATTTGGATTTGCAGAAGGCTTTTGATACTCCGTCTGCACTGAGTGTGAAGAAGGGAGTTTGGTAAGTGACAGCATTTTAAGCGTTAATCTCTCTAGTCTAGTTTTTTGTTTAAATTTAGCAATTATCTAAAATTACTGTTTAAGTTAAGAGGCAAGTTTAAGTTTTAAATGGGGATATACAAGCTCTCAGAATACCTGTAGCTAGTTAATTAGGTAGCTAGCTTAAATTGCTTCATTATTGTTTTCAGAAAGTATAAATTCAGGAGACTCAGTGCTGCTTGAGTGCACAGAGTGTGAAGAAGGAGTTTGGTAAGTGAAGGAGTTCGGTGAGGAGGGAAACTAAAATTAATTTTTAAAAATCAATTTAATTTAATTGAGGGAGTGAGCAGGAGAGTTCACCGGGAAACAGCGAGATCAGAGCGGGGTTAGTTGCTGCTGCTGTTGCTGCTGCCACCAGCTTTCAGAAAGAAAAATCGAGCTGTGACATTACAGGGAAGCAGGTAGGTAATTGGCTGGGTGAGACTTCGAAGCTACAAAGGAGAGGGGGGAGAGAGCGCAGCGAGGCACAGGGAGCTAATTGGTGACTATCTGGTTAGTATTTTCTTACTTTCTTATTTTCTTTTTTCTGCTGGTTTTTATTTTTTCTCTAACATTTAAGTCTATCTACGAAGTAGAAGCGAAAATACCAGTAGTCGGTCGGTGGTTACTCATTTGTTCATTCGATTTATAACATTTTATTGTGTTTATTTAACTTCCAATTTTAGTGCAGTAAATAAGCAATTCGTGCCATGGCAGGGCTGCTCACGCCCGTCAAATGCATATTCTGTGCCAGGTGGGGACTCCAGGACCCTACCCATGTCCTGGACAATAACGTGCAGAAAGTGCCACCAAATGCAAAAACTGGAGCGCCGAATCTTGGAACTCGAAGAGCAGCTGGTGTCACTGAGGTGCATTCACAAGGATACATGGATAGCACGTTTCAGGAGGTGGTCACCCCGCAGCTTAAGAGAGCGCAGGCAGAGAGGGCCTGGGTGGCTAGAGATAGACCAGAAGGACAAGGCAGGTAGTGCAGGGGTCCCTAGAGGACATCCCACTTTCTAACCAGTATTCTGTTCCCGATGAGAGAGAGGGTTCCTCTAGAGAGTGCAGTGAGCACCATGGGTGGCTCATCTGTACAGGGAGGGAGGAGAAAAGACAGGAGAGCAATAGTGATCGGGAATTCTATAGTTAGGGGAACAGACAGGTATTTCTGTGGTCACAGACGGGATTCCAGGATGTTATGTTGCCTCCCTGGTGCAAGGGTCATGGATATCACCGAGCAGCTACAGAGCATTCTGGAGGGCGAGGGTGCAGAGCCAGAGGTCGTGGTTCACATTAGTAGCAATGATATAGAAAAAGGGATGAGGTCCTGTAGGCTGAGTTTAGGGAGTTAGGAAAGAGATTAGCAAGGAGGACCTCCAAGGTAGTAAGCTCCGGATTACTCCCAAGGCCATGTGCTAGTGAGTATAGAAATAGGAGAATACACCAGATGAGCTGGAGAGATGGTGCAGGAGGGAGGGCTTCAGACTTCTGGGGCATTGGGACCGGTTCTGGGGAAGGTGGGACCTGTACAAGCCCACCAATCCACACCTGAACAGGACTAGGACAAATGTCCTAGCAGGAAGGTTTACTAGTGCTGTTGGGGATGGTTTAAACTAGATTGGCAGGGGGGTGGGAACCTGAGGGCAGTCTCAGATAGGACAAATTCAGAGCAGGGACCGGGTAGCAGAAAATTAGTGAGAGACTCTGAAAGACAGAAGAAGCAAAGATTAAAAAGTATACGGCACAGGAATTTGGCAGTGTTGAAAGGTATTTATTTAAATGCAAGGAGTATAGCAAATAAAGCCAATGAGCTGAGGGCACAGATAGACACTTGGCAGCATAATATTATTGCTATAACAAAAACTTGGCTTAAAGAGGAGCAAAAATGGCAGCTCAACATCCCTGGATATAGTGTTTTCAGGCAGGATAGAGAGGGGGATAAAAAAAGGACCGGGTGTAGCATTATTGGTTAATGAATCAAGTGCAGCTGTGAGGAGGGATGATATGCTAAATGAATCATCAAATGAGACAATATGGGTTGAGCTCAGAAATACAAAAGGGGCAGAGCCACTACTAGGAGCGTACTATAAACTCTCAAATAGTGAGAGGGAGATAGAAGAACAAATACGTAGGCAAATTTCTGAATGCAAAAACAATATGGCAATCATAGTTGCGGATTTCAACTCCCTAATATCAACTGGGATACAAACAGTGTGAAGGGCACAGAGGGCACAAAATTCTTGAACTGCATTCAAGAGAACTTTTTTAGCCAGCATGTAAAAAGCCCAACAAGAGGGGGTGCAATTCTAGATTTAGTCTGAGAAAATGAAGCTGGGCAAGTGGATGACGTAGCAGTGGGTGACCATTTTGGAGATAGTGACCAGGAACACAGCAGGAGCTGAGGTTTAAAAAGCATGCCAAAAGCCCAGAGTCGGAGGCAGAGCAAGGTAGGAGCAGAGGAGGGAAAAATCGAAAAGTGACATCAGAGAGTCATCACAATCAAGAGAGAGAGCAGGGAAACAGAGCTGCCGGGGTGAGTATACAGGTAAGCTTTTAGTTTAATTTAATTTAAATCAAACATAGCATCAAACATCACAGGCAAGCAGGTAGGTGATTGGTTTGGGAAGAAGCTACCTGTTTGGTGAGGATCTGGTAAGTGATTAAAGTCCATTCTAATCCTTACCTTTAAAATAGTAAAGGAACTAATGGTAAGCTTAATAAAATATATTTTAAAAAGGAAAATAAAATAAATAATTGAATAAAATAATTAAGTAGTTAATTGAAACACATTAAAGATGGCAGGACAGGTGATGTGTCATGGCTGCAGCATGTGGGAGCTCTTGGATGCCAGTGTGATCCAGGGCAAACATGTCTGCAGTAGGTGTTTGCAGCTCGAAGAGCTTCAGCTCAGAGTCATTGAACTGGAGGCCGAGCTGCAGACACTGCGACACATCAGGGAGGGGGAAAGTTACCTGGACATTTTGTGCCAGGAGGCAGTCACACCCCTTAGGATAGGGTCTTCTGATTTGGTCAGTGGTCAGGGACAGGAGAGTGTGGCTACAGCTGAGGCAGGTAAGGGGACCCAGAGGGCAAGACTGCAGGAGCCTCAGCCTTTGCGATTGTCAAACAGGTTTGAGGTTATTTCAGCTTGTTTGGATGAGTGGGGGCTGCAGGGTGGATGAGCAACCTGACCATGGCACCATGATACAGGAAGCCATTCAAGTGGAGGGAGAAAAAAGGAATGTAATGGTAGTAGGGTCAGTCTTTGGGATGTACAGTGTATATACCTAGCATCACACTGGCATTGAAATTCATTTATCACATTACTCATTTGTGTGATAGTCAGGACATCTTTTTGGCTTGACGGGAGCATTCTGTTAGTGGCGAACACCGCACATGTTGCTACTGCATAGTAGCAGTGTGAAACAGTTAGCTTTACCTGTTGCTCAAATTTTTGGGATACATTACTATTCCAGGGTAATTTGAGGTAGACTGCGCACTTTTCAGGGCCGACAATGATGGCCTTAGACCCGTTCATAAGTTTGCGCGATATACAGTGAGAAATGATCTGATCTGGGTAGCCATTGTCACGCAGGATGTCTTTGAATCGCCCTACATCAGCATCAAGCTTGCATGGTGAGCAAATGGCTCAGGCCCTATTTACAAGCTTGCCGATAAGGCCAATCTTACAGCGTGCTAAACTGTAAGAATCCCGACGCATGTCTTGACCAGTGAAGGTAGGTTTGTGGTAGACCGTGGTAGAGAACGCCTTAGCAGATTTCTCAACTAGTACGTCAAGGAAAGGGAGCTCATTTGACTGCTCCATTTCAAAGGTGAATTTGAGCGCAGGATGGAACCCATTAAGACGTGCAAGGAAATTACTGCATGCAGCTGCGGATTCAAATATAGTAAACGTATCATCTACATATCGGAAATATGCAAGAGGTAGGAGGTTAGGTGTCATTCCCTCAGACACATTTCTCATGGAACCCAACAAAGATGCTTGCGAGAGCTGGGCCTAGAGGGGATCCCATGACAACACCATCTATTTGGGCATACATGGTGTTTTTAAAACTGAACTCAACTGCATGAGTTGCCGAGTTCATATGTTCAATGAATACTGATTCATACAATGATATTGGGTCGAGATCACCATAATGTAGTGCTGCAGTGCAGATATCTATGGCTTCCTTAAGTGGTACATTGGTAAATAGGCTAGCAATGTCAAATGAGCACACAGACATGGCATTGCTATCAATATGCAAGTCCTGTATGGTCTTCGCAAATGTGAAGGAATCCTTCACCATGTATGTGGGGAACTTGCTCAAAACTGGTTGTAACAATTCGCCCAACCATTTGGCCAATTCATGTTGTGCAGAACCAATCATAGATAAGATAGGGCATAGAGGGACACCACTTTTGTGTGTCTTGGGCAGCCGATAAATTTGCAGCGAGCTGTGAGGACGAACCCTGTCAAATATATCACCCGGTAGCTCATTGTTCTTACACAAGTCCAGCAAGCAGGTTTTCAAACAAAGCTTGGCAGTTAACTGTCAGTCACCGTAAACTGGTGCATTCTCCATGGCAATGCCTTTACCAATCAGAGCTCACTTGCCAACCAATCAGCACTTTCTTCTCATAAGTTGTTATTTTCCCTTACATTGGTTATTCTTGCGTATTGTCCTGATGACTGCAAGAGGATAAGCTTCAACAACATGTCTCTGTTTTCAGCAATTCTCAAGTTCTGTACTGCCAAATAATTATATTTTGTTATGTTAAAGATGCTATGTAATTGCAAGTGGTGGGATCATTATGCCAATCAGACACCATTTTTCTTCAATTCACTTAAAGCATTTTTTTAAAATGCTATAACTCTAAAGGTGGAAAGCATTAACACTGCCAAGTCTAAACTGTCAATTCAAATGTTTGCTGTGTGTTTTCTAAAAGTTACAGCAATGTCTCAATTACCCACGAAACCAACTTTACTTCAAGGTTAATTTGGCATACTTGCTGTAAATACACAATGTAACATTGCAATTAAGATGTTGACTTTATTGATGCTGGTAGTTTGTATTTCTGTTGTATTAGCCACAGATATATATTTTAAATAATTATGATATTTCAGTAAAATTTGTTTTATTACTTCATTTTCTATTGGAACAGAGATATGAAATTTTAGATGATTGAGATAAAGCACATTTAATGAACTGGCAGTTTTAAAAATGAATGTATGTGTTAGGAGACTGTTAAGGACAATGCTTCAGATTCTGAAACTAATGTTTCACCAAATTCCATTTGACCTTTTAGCAAAGTTTTTATCTTTGACGATTCCAGGAACTTGAACTTCCCCAATCCCATGACAATGCCTCTTTCATTGTACTGAAATACATTCATAGAATGTGAGCTATTAGTTTCAATCACAATCAATAGAAACACACCAATCAGCCATTTGTTAGTGAAGTCTGCAGTCTCAATGCTTTGTGTACCTTCCATAGTTTCCATACCTTTATAAAGCCAAGAATGAGAAAAGATGATTTTGTCTGTCGAATCTCATCCTTGTGCAAGATAAATAGCCTTAAACCATGTTGAACCCTAGGAAAACTCCAAGAATGAATGATAAACCTGCTAGGAAGTTCAGACTGCACCCTTAGAACAAATGATTCTTACAACCAGGAGCTGGATCCAATTAATGACAGGAGCTATGTAGACATAGATTACAAGTCTTGAGATAATGGAAGGCTTACATTGGTAGGGTAAGATGAGAAGTACCTGGAGTAACCCAAAGGAAAGTCTGTTTTCTCTGGTTGTTGCAAATTCTGGTCTGCCTTAGATACCTTCTTAGGTTCAGTGACATCAGTCGCTCCCGTAAACGGAATGAGCATCTTGTTTTTCTGGGAGTTTGTTGATAGTGTCCGATATCTACTTGCATGATCGTATAATCCAGAGATGTAACAACAGCATCCTCTCTTGACCTGAACCACATATTTGACTTTTCTTGCATACTTCTTTAAATCTCTCTGAGCAATGACCAAGCAAACATTTGGTGTTATGAGACTTGACAAAATTGATAAGCTGCTTCATTTCACAGTAAGGTGAACATACGGAGTGCCAGTTATGTCGGACTCACTTAATTCAAACAGTACAACTTATCTTTGCATAATGATACAAAATAAGGAACATGTCATGCTTCCTTCCATCAACAGGCTGTCTTGATTTAAATAAGATCATTTTTGGCTATTCTTGCCTGCATTCCAACCTTCTGGCAGACTTCTGCCGCTTGACTGCATCACAACATTTTATTTCAAAACATTCCCATGGTTGCCATTGTCTGTATGTTTCATCTCTTAGTGCCCAAATCCAGAAAGAGAAGGCCTGCCAGGCTTCCTGCCAACTGTCCAGTGACAGCGACTCCCCAACACATTGGGTATGACATGTTTATAGATTAGTGAGACGAGCTGGCAAAGAATTATTATTTACAGTTAATGCTAAAACAATGTCAAAACTAGCTCATTACCATCTTTAACTTTCATCACAGAGCCCCTTTTAATACTTGTATTAATATATCTATTGGATGCGGAGTTGAAGAAAGAGGTTAAAGACTTATTGGACCCCCCTTTAACCATTATTCCTTACATGGTTTACAGCTGTACTACCACAATATTTTTGCAACCACATCTCTCACTAAAGCATCCAACTGCATTTTGAACATTCCTAATTTTTTTATCTCTGCTACTTATTACAATTCTTTACCTGAGTAAAGAAGCTATTCTTAATTTGTCTGATTTAAGTCTCTCTCTCTCTCTGTTAGTGCCTTCTCTACTTTGGTGAGACTGCATTCCATGGGCTGGATTTTGTGCTGGAAGAGGGGCTCCTGGCGCAAGGTCGAAAAGGCAAGGGGAACCCCACCTCTGCCTTTTCGTGCCCCCCTCCCCCCACTCCTAGAGCGATCCTCCAGTCTTTTTAAATCAAAGTTTTAGGAGGCGGGATCCCTGTCCCTTTAAAGTCTTCTTTAAAGTCACCGGGAACAGTGGCCTCTGCCGGTACTGCAGAGATCTTGGACGCAGGCCCAGCACTGGAACCGCAGACCAGAGGTAGGTGAGGTGGGGCCGCCTGGGCCAGCCTGGAAAGACCCAGCGAGGGGGGTCTGGGGGTCATAGATTCATAAAGTTATACAGCACAGAAACAGGCCCTTCGGCCCATCGTGTCTGTGCCAGCCATCAAGCACCTATCTATTCTAATCCCATTTTCCAGCACTTGGCCCGTAGCCTTGTATGCTATGGCGTTTCAAGTACTTCTCGAAATACTTCTTAAATGTTGTAAGGGTTCTTGCCTCCACCAACTCTTTAGGTAGTGTGTTCCAGATTCCAACCACCCTCTGGGTGTAAAATCTTTCCTCAAATCCCCTCTAAACCTCCTGCCCCTTACCTTAAATCTATGCCCCCTGGTTATTGACCCCGCCGCTTAGGGGTCAACGCCCCTCATAATTTTGTATACCTCAATCATATCTCCCCTCAGCCTTCTCTTCTCTAAGGAAAACAACCCTAGCCTTTTCAGTCTCTCGTCATAGCTGAAATACTCCAGCCCAGGCAACATCCTCTGCACCCTCTCCAGTGCAATCACATCCTTCCTATAGTGTGATTCCCAGAACTGTACACAGGACTCCAGCTGTGGCCTAACTAGCGTTTTATACAGCTCCATCATAACCTCCCTGCTCTTATATTCTATGCCTCAGCTAATAAAGGCAAGTATCCCAAATGCCTTGCTAACGACCTTATCTACCTGTGCTGCTGCCTTCAGTGATCTATGGACAAGTACACCAAGGTCCCTCTAACCCTCTACTTCCTAGGGTCCTACCATCCATTGTATATTCCCTTGCCTTGTTAGTTCTCCCAAAATGCATCACCTCAACTTCTCAGGATTAAATTCCATTTGCCACTGTTCTGCCCATCTTACCAGCCCATCTATATTGTCCTGTGATCTAAGGCTTTCCTCCTCACTATTTACGACACCACCAATGTTCGTGTCATCTGCGAACTTACTGATCATACCTCCTATATTCACGTCTAAATCATTAATGTACACTACAAACAGCAAGGGTCCCAGCACCGATCCCTGCAGTACATCACTGGTCACAGGCTTCCACTCGCAAAAACAACCCTCGACCATTACCCTCTGCCTCCTGCCGCTAAGCCAATTTTGTATTCAAATTACCAAATTGCCCTGGATCCCATGGGCTCTTACCTTCTTAACCAATCTCCCATGCGGGACCTTATCAAAAGCCTTACTGAAGTCCATGTAGACTACATCAACTACATCCCAACTACATCAAATCCCTGCCTCTCCAAGTGGAGATTAATCCTGTCCTTCAGAATTTTTTCCAATAGTTTCCCAACCACTGAGGTTAGACTCACCAGCCTGTAATTACCTGGTTTATCCCTGATTCCCTTCTTGAATAATGGTACCACATCCGCTGTCCTCCAATCCTCTGATACCTCTCCTGTGGCCAGAGAGGATTTGAAAATTTGTGTCAGTGCCTCTGCAATCTCCTCCCTTGCCTCACATAACAGCCTGGGATACATCTCATCTGGGCCTGGGGATTTATCCATTTTTGTTCACTTGTATCACAATCCGCCTCCCTGATCCCTACACCTACATTGTCCTTCTCCATAGTGAACACCGATGAAAAGTAATCATTTAAAGCGTCACCTATGTCTTCCGGCTCCACACACGGATTGCCACTTTGGTCCATGATGGGCCCTACTATTTCCCTGGTTATCCTCTTGCCCTAAATATACTTATAAAACGCCTTAGGATTTTCCTTTATCTTTCCCGCCAGTGTTTTTCATGTCCCCTCTTCGTTCTCCTAATTACTTTTTTAAGTACCCACCTACACTTTCTATACTCCTCTAGCGCTTCTGCTGTTTTCAGCGCTCTGAATCTGCCATAAGCCTCCTTTTTTTCCTAATCCAATCCTCTATATCCCTTGACATCCAGGGTTCCCTGGACCTATTGGTCCTACCCTTCACCTTAATGGGTACGTGTTGGCTCTGAACTCTCACTATTTCCTCTTTGAATGACTCCCACTGGTCTGATGTAGACTTTCCTACAAGTAGCTGCTCCCAGTCCACTTTAGCCAGATCCTGTTTTATCATCTTAAAATTGGCCTTCCTCCAATTCAGTACCTTTATTTCCAGTCCATCTTTGTCCTTTTCCATAGCTACCTTAAATCTTATAGAGTTATGGTCACTATCCCCGAAATGCTTCCCCCACTGACACTTCTACCACTTGTCTGGCTTCATTCCCTAGGTTTAGGTCCAGTACTGCCCCTTCTCTTGTAGGACTTTCTATGTACTGGCTCAAAAAGTTCTCCTGTATGCATTTTAAAAATTCCGCCCCTTTAAGCCTTTTGCACTAAGACTATCCCAGTTGATATTGGGGAAGTTGAAATCCCCTACTATTATTACCCTATTATTTTTACACCTCTCTGAGATTTGTCTACATATCTGCTCCTCTATCTCTCCCTTTGGAGGTCTGTAGTACACTCCCAACCAAGTGATTGCCCCCTTTTTGTTTTTAAGTTCTACCCATATGGCCTCATTTGAGGAACCTTCTAAGATATCATCCCTCCTTACTGCAGTAATTGACTCCTTGATCAACAGTGCAATGCCACCTCCTCTTTTACCCCCTCCCCTGTCACGCCTGAAGATTCTATACCCTGGAATATTGAGCTGCCGGTCCTGCCCCTCCCTCAACCATGTCTTTGTGATAGCAATAATATCATAATCCCATGTGCTAATCAATGCCCTCAATTCATCTGCCTTACTAGTAAGACTCCTTGCATTAAAATAGATACAATTCAGCATTGCATTTTTCACTTGTGCCTTAACAGGTCTATATTTGCTCTGCCTTCCAGACTGACTCAGTTTCTCTTCTATATTTGACTGTGCATCACCCCCTACTGTACCTCCACTCTGTATCCCATCCCCTTGCCAAATTAGTTTAACCCCCCCCCCCCCGGACAACAGAACAAGCAAACCTCCCAGCAAGATGTTGCTCCCATTCCAGTTCAGGTGCAACCCATCCAACTTATACAGGTCCCACCTTTGCCAGAAACAGACCCAGTGATCCAGGAAACTAAAGCCCTCCCTCCTGCAACACCACCTCAGTCATGCATTCATCTGCTTTTTCCTCCTATTCCTATACTCACTAGCACGTGGCACCGGGAGTAATCCAGAGATTACAACCTTTGAGGTCCTGCTTTTTAATCTGCTACCTAGCTCCCTAAATTCTTGTTGCAGTACCTTATCCCTTTTTCTACCTATGTCGTTGGTACCAATGTGTACTACGACCTCTGACTGTTCACCCTCTCCCTTCAGAATGTCCTGCAGCCGCTCCAAGACATCCTTGACCCTAGCATCAGGGAGGCAACATACCATCCTGGAGTCTCGTTTGTGGCCACAGAAACGCCTGTCTGTTCCCCTTACAATTGAATCTCCTATGGCTCTCCCACTCTTTTTCACTCCCTCCTGCGCAGCAGAGCCATCCGTGGTGCCACGAACTTGGCTGTTGCTGCTTTCCCCTGGGAGGCCGACCCCCCAACAGTATTCAAAGTGATATATCTGTTTGAGAGGGGGATGGCCACAGGGGACTCCTGCACTACCTGTCTGCACCTACTACTACTCCTGGTGGTCACCCACCCATTTTCTGCCTCTGCCGACATTACCTGCAGTGTGACCACCTCGCTAAACATGCTACCCACGACTTCCTCAGCATTGAGGATGCTCCACAGTGAGTCCATCCGCAGCTCCAGCTGCGCAATGCAGTCAGGTAGTAGTTGCAGCTGGACACACTTCCTGCACACATGGTCGTCTAGCAGTGTCCCTGATTTCCCACATAGCGCAGGAGGAGCATGCCATGGGGCTGAACTCTCCTGCCATGAATTAGCCTTAGATTAAGATCCTTAGTTGCTCCCTTTAATTTAGAGTACTAATTACGATAGTGACCTTATTCCACTCTAAACACTACCTACTACAATCTAAAATCCCTACCTTTACTTTACTGGCCTCTCACAGCCTCTTTTAAGCTGCTGGAATTCCCACTCGCCGTTGCCTGTCTCCTTGCAGCTCCCCCTTGGTCTCGCGGTGTGGTTGTGCAGTCCAGGTGCAGGGGGGTCCCGGGGGGTAACGTTGTTCCCATTTAGTGTCCTCCATGTGCCACAAATTGCCCATGAAGAAGGGCCCCCCCCACCTCATTTTACAAGGCGTCCTCCCTGCGTGGCAGAGGCCCCTTCCTTGCCGATGATAATATCACAGAGGCAGCGGAAAGAGGCCCTTAATTGCCCATTAATAGCCCACTTAAAGGCCTCAATTGGCCTCTGGGCAGGAAGGCTGTCATCGGGCGATCGCGTGGAGACAGGCCCTCCGCCCCACCGCCTGTTGCAATACTGCAAGCCCCCCACCCTTGCCTCCAACCCCGCCTCAGGTGGCCTCACAAATTCCAGCCTATGAGTGCTTTGGTTGACAACTCCAACAGTTCCAAGGAGCCACAATGTGACCAATATTTTGGGCCATCTGAAACTGTCAAGGATGTGACCGGTACTGGATCAGAGATACTACTCTTGAGAAAAAAAGTTTTACATTTTCTTTCATGAAAATGTATGTCCTTTGGCCTCATTTTTCAAAATTTACCATGTCTTCACCATTTACCCCACCTCTTAATCATGTAAGCTTAATCTGAATGTTATTTTTATTGTTCAGCAGTGGCTTGCTGTGTGCTGGTGGTATCATCGTGATGTATTAAATTGACAAAGGGCCTTGTCTAATACATGTACAATATGTTTGATAAAATAAGCCTTTTGTCTTTAGGTGAAATGTTTGAATCCCAATCTAGTGGGTTGCAAATGGAATATCTGTTCTTCCAGTTTCAATAGTTTGTGTCTGATCCAAGGACACATGTTAGACCAGGGGTGTCAAACTGAGTTTACATGGCGAGGTCGATCCGACATCCTGGTACTTAGTGTGGACCACATTCAGAAAAGTTATTTTGAACCACTGGGTTAGAAATTGGTATGCATTTTGCCATTTTTTGGTGTAAAATGGGTTCAAAGTAAATACATTTCTGGATGCAAAACCTTGCACCTAATTTGCATGACTGTTGCCATACTGGTCCTTACTGTTTCTAGGCATCGCTGATGGAATCAGCACTGGGTCAATTTAAATATGCAAATAAGGTCCAGCATCTGTTTTCGGACCATTCTGCAAAATGTGTAGAAAAATGGGTGGAGTGTGTTCTGTGAAAGCTCTAACTAGATTTTTTCAGTTCTACAGTGGCCAAAACAGAGGTCTTTAAAGGGGCCGTTAGAGGCCACTGAGGAAATGGTAGGGAAGGTTTATTTTACTTCCCCTTCTGTGGAGCATGGAGGAGCAAGAGTGCTCCTCCCAGCTCCATAGCACTTCTATGGGCCATTGCGGACCATACTTGGCCCTCCAGTTTCTTTTTTTACAGTTGGGATGCTCTAAGTGCAATAAAAATCCTCAGTCTTCGTCCCCTTTTTCCTCATTTTCCCACCAGTGGAAATAATCTTTCACTGTTTACCAACAACAATGTTCCCAGGTTTCACTCACCCCTTTATTAGCTGCTCCTCTCTCAGAGCTGCACCGACTCACCACTTTACTCCTGCTTCTGCTACTCCTGGCTCTTACACTGGGCCCCACCCTGCCCTGCCCCTCTCTCCTATCCTATTTCTCTCCTACCCCCACCACCCAAACCGCAATCCCCATGACCCTTGTCCCTAATTTCCATCTCCGCCCTCACCCAAGCCCTAATCTCCTGACCCGCATTTCACATTCTGCCTATTTCCCCTGAGCCCACATCTCTGAACTGCATTTCCCTAGACTCCCTCTCACCCCGAGCCCTCATTTCTCAGTCACTGACCACTCTCAACCCTGATTATTATACAAAAACAAGAAATGCTGGATTCACTCAGCAGGTCTGGCAGCATCTGTGGAAAGAGAAGCAGAGTTAACGTTTCGGGTCAGTGACCCTTCTTCGGAACTGACAAATTATACACCAGTCTCCCTTTCACTTCCGAGCACCCTATTTTCCAACCCCAGTCTCCATCATCACTTCCCTTACTGTCAATCCTACCACCCTCTCCCTTTCTCACCCTGTCACCCAGTCCCAATCTCCCAACCACCCTGGGCCCAATTTCTCGACTGCCCCCAGTTCCAATCTCCTGACTGTCCCCCTCCCCTATCCCGATCTCCTTTTCCTGATCTCTCCCCCAAATCTCAGTCTTGCAACCCACTAACAAGTCCCGATCTCACTCTCCCTAGCCCTGTACTTCTCCAGCTCATTCTCTTTATCCCCTTCCCCTTCCATGCACTCATAAGTGAGATCCAGCTCTCTGTGCCTGCAGTGGGTAGGTTGACATTACAGGGGCTCTGGGGAGTTGGAGGGTGTGTTGGTGGGGGGTGCGGGGATGCCATAATGACACCAAGTTTAAAAAGCCACAGCTCTCACAGGCTGTGAGAAACAATGTCCAGGAGATTCACGTCACATTTTGTGACACATTGCAATAATAAGCCCAGTACACCACAGGCTGGGTTAATCTGCATTGCTGGCTATATGCTTGAAACCATGTTCTAAACTCAAGGGAATAAAAGCCAAGTTTACGCAACATAGCGTCATTAAATCATTACGACACAGAAGGTGGTTATTCAGCCCA
Source organism: Heterodontus francisci (assembly GCF_036365525.1). Taxonomy (NCBI): domain Eukaryota; kingdom Metazoa; phylum Chordata; class Chondrichthyes; order Heterodontiformes; family Heterodontidae; genus Heterodontus; species Heterodontus francisci. Next base: position 27,374,662 of record NC_090393.1, on the reverse strand, counting down.
TCAAGTCCATGCGGTTCTCTGTACAGCAATTTAGTCAGTCCCATTCCCCCCTTTCTATATACATAGCTCTACAAGTTTATTTCCCACAAGTGCCTATTCAATTTCCTTTTGAAATCATTGATTATATCCACTTCCACCAGCCTCCTGGGCAACAAGTTCCAGGTTATTATCACACACCAGGTTAAAAAAAAGTTCTTCCTCACACCGTGTATCTCTTGCCCAAAACTATAAATGTGTCCCCGAGTCCTTGTACCATCTGCTGATAGGAACAGCTGTTCTTTGTCTATCTTTTCTAAATCTGTCATAATCTTGTACACCTCCTCCTAATTTAACCCTTTTAAGCCCTGACATCATTCTCGTGTATTTGTGCAAGGCTAACATATTTTCCCTGAAATTCGGTGCCCAAAACTGAATGCAGTGCTCCAAATGGGTCTGACTCAGGTTCGGAACAATTGAAACAGCACTTCCTCACTTTTGAATTCCAATCCCCTTGCGGTAAAGGCCAACATTCCATGAGTCTGTTGCCTAAATAAATGTGGTGTAGGAGCAGTTTGTAGCTTCTGGTCCTCGGGGTCTGAGAATAGTGACCACCATAGGTTGACCCTGAAAGCACGAATTGTCTCTTTAAAACATTAAAGTATTTAATTTATAATGTTTGCATCTGTGTCATTTTGCAGGATTATGTTGCTGGAAGAGATACTTTTTATGTAACGATTGGTTGCGGTAGCAGAAATCGAAGAACTGAATAAAAACGTCCTGATCGATTTTTTTTTTGCTGATTCTTTCCTGCCTAAATATAGAAGCAAAGCCCAGCAGCGGGAGTACTTGAAAGCGGAATTGCAAAACACGAAAAGGACACAAGATGGCACAATCGTTTGCCGATAATGCGCGTTGCTGCGAAACTGTGCACTTATACAAAAGGACAATTGGGTTTTTGTCTACTGCTGAATCTCCCGCTTTGTTACCCATTTGCCGAAACAGCATTTTGCACTGACCTAGCCTTGTTAGGTTTATGCTCGGTATTGTGGTTGCTACTTTTAGTAGGGAAAGTCCTCATCAGGGAACTCCTCTTTGCTGATGATGCTGCTTTAACATCTCACACTGAAGAGTGCCTGCAGAGTCTCATCGACAGGTTTGCGGCTGCCTGCAATGAATTTGGCCGAACCATCAGCCTCAAGAAAACGAACATCATGGGGCAGGATGTCAGAAATGCTCCATCCATCAATAGTGGCGACCACGCTCTGGAAGTGGTTCAAGAGTTCACCTACCTAGGCTCAACTACCACCAGTAACCTGTCTCTAGATGCAGAAATCAACAAGCGCATGGGAAAGGCTTCCACTGCTATATCCAGACTGGCCAAGAGAGTGTGGGAAAATGGCGCACTGACACGGAACACAAAAGTCCGAGTGTATCAGGCCTGTGTCCTCAGTATCTTGCTCTATGGCAGCGAGGCCTGGACAACGTATGCCAGCCAAGAGCGACGTCTCGATTCATTCCATCTTCGCTGCCTCCGGAGAATATTTGGCATCAGGTGGCAGGACCGTATCTCCAACACAGAAGTCCTCGAGGCGGCCAACATCCCCAGCTTATACACACTACTGAGTCAGCGGCGCTTGAGATGGCTTGGCCATGTGAGCCGCATGGAAGATGGCAGATCCCCAAAGGCACATTGTACAGCGAGCTCGCCACTGGTATCAGACCCACCGGCCGTCCACGTCTCCGCTTTAAAGACGTCTGCAAATGCGACATGAAATCCTGTGACATTGATCACAAGTCGTGGGAGTCAGTTGCCAGCGTTTGCCAGAGCTGGCGGGCAGCCATAAAGACAGGGCTAAAATGTGGCGAGTCGAAGAGACTTAGTAGTTGGCAGGAAAAAAGAGAGGCCCAAGGGGAGAGCCAACTGTGCAACAGCCCCGACAAACAAATTTCTCTGCAGCACCTGTGGAAGAGCCTGTCACTCTAGAATTGGCCTTTATAGCCACTCCAGGTGCTGCTTCACAAACCACTGACCACCTCCAGGCGCGTATCCATTGTCTCTCGAGATAAGGAGGCCCAAAAGAAAAGAAAAAGAACTTTTAGAGACCCATGAGCAGCCATCACCAACATACGTACATTGCTCTCAAACTGGTGACAAGTGGGGCACTGGGCATACAAAGCCCTGATAAACTAGCTTCCCAGTTCTGTTAAACTGTTTCAATGCGAGAAGTATAACAGGTAAAGCAGATGAACTTAGAGCTTGGATTAGTACTTGGAACTATGATGTTGGTGCTATTACAGAGACTTGGTTGAGGGAAGGACAGGATTGGCAGCTAATTGTTCCAGGATTCAGAAGCTTCAGGCGGGATAGAGGGGGATGTAAAAGGGGTGGGGGAGTTGCATTACTTGTTAAGGAAAATATCACAGCTGTACTGGGGGGGGTGGGGTGGTCGAAGTTTCAGTAGGGGAGCATTTCGGGAACAGTGACTGTAATTCCATAAGTTTTAAGGTACTTGTGGATAAGGATAAGAGTAGTCCTCGGGTGAAGATGCTAAATTGGGGGAAGGCTAATTATAATAATATTAGGCAGGAACTGAAGAATTTAGATTGGGGGCGGCTGTTTGAGGGTAAATGAACATCTGACATGTGGGAGTCTTTCAAACGTCAGTTGATTAGAATCCAGGACCAGCGAGGAAGAAGGATAAGTTTGGCAAGTTTCGGGAACCTTGGATTATGCGGGATATTGTGAGCCTAGTCAAAAAGAAAAAGGAAGCATTCGTAAGGGTTGGAAGGCTAGGAACAGACGAATCCCTTGAGGAATATAAAGACAGTAGGAAGGAATTTAAGCAAGGAGTCAGGAGGGCTAAAAGGGGTCATGAAAAATCATTGGCAAACAGGATTAAGGAAAATCCCAAGGCTTTTTATATGTATATAAAGAGCAAGAGGGTAACTAGGGAAAGGGTTGGCCCACTCAAGGACATAGAAGGGAATCTATGTGTGGAGCCAGAGGAAATGGGCGAGGTACTAAATGAGTACTTGCATCAGTATTCACCAAAGAGAAGGACTTGGTGGATGATGAGCCTAGGGAAGGGAGTGTAGATAGTTTCAGTCATCTCATTATCAAAAAGGAGGAGGTGTTGGGTGTCTTGCAAAGCATTAAAGTAGATAAGTCCCCAGGGCCTGATGGGATCTACCCCAGAATACTGAAGGAGGCAAGGAAAGAAATTGCTGGGGCCTTGACAGAAATCTTTGCATTCTCATTGGCTACAGGTGAGGTCCAAGAGGACAGGAGAATAGCCAATGTTGTTCCTTTGTTTAAGAAGGGTAGCAAGGATAATCCAGGAAATTATAGGCCCGTGAGCCTTACGTCAGTGGTAGGGAAATTATTAGAGAGGATTCTTCGGGACAGGATTTACTCCCATTTGGAAACAAACAAACTTATTAGCAAGAGGCAGCATGGTTTTGTGAAGGGGAGGTCGTGTCTCACTAATTTGATTGAGTTTTTTGAGGAAGTGACGAAGATGATTGATGAAGGAAGGGCAGTGGATGTTATCTATATGGACTTCAGTAAAGCCTTTGACAAGGTCCCTCATGGCAGACTGGTACAAAAGGTGAAGTCACACAAGATCAGAGGGGAGCTGGCAAGATGGATACAGAACTGGCTCTGTCATAGAAGACAGAGGGTAGCAGTGGAAGGGTGCTTTTCTGAATGGAGGGATGTGACTGTTCCGCAGGGATCAGTGCTGGGACCTTTGCTCTTTGCAGTATATATAAATGATTTGGAGGAAAATGTAGCTGGTCTGATTAGTAAGTTTGCGGACGACACAAAGGTTGGTGGAGTTGCGGATAGTGATGAGGATTGTCAGAGGATACAGCAGGATATAGATCAGTTGGAGACTTGGGCGGAGAAATGGCAGATGGAGTTTAATCCGGACAAATGTGAGGTAATGCATTTTGGAAGGTCTAATGCAGGTGGGAAGTATACAGTAAATGGCAGAACCCTTAGGAGTATTGACAGGCAGAGAGATCTGGGCGTACAGGTCCACAGGTCACTGAAAGTGGCAACGCAGGTGGATAAGGTAGTCAAGAAGGCATATGGCATGCTTGCCTTCATCGGTCGGGGCATAGGGTCTAAAAATTGGCAAGTCATGCTGCAGCTGTGCAGAACTTTAGTTAGGCCACACTTAGAATATTGTGTGCAATTCTGGTCGCCACACTACCAGAAGGACGTGGAGGCTTTGGAGAGGGTACAGAAGAGGTTTACCAGGATGTTGCCTGTCTGGAGGGCATTAGCTATGAGGAGAGGTTGGATAAACTCGGATTGTTTTCACTGGAACGACGGAGGTGGAGGGGCGACATGATAGAGGTTTACAAAGTTATGAGCGGCATGGACAGAGTGGATAGTCAGAAGCTTTTTCCCAGGGTGGAAGAGTCAGTTACTAGGGGACATAGGTTTAAGGTGCAAGGGGCAAAGTTTAGAGGGGATGTGCGAGGCAAGTTCTTTACACAGAGGGTGGTGAGTGCCTGGAATTTGCTGCCGGGGGAGGTGATGGAAGCAGGTACGATAGCAACGTTTAAGAGGCGTCTTGACAATTACATGAATAGGATGGGAATAGAGGGATACGGACCCCGGAAATGCAGAAGGTTTTAGTTTAGGCAGGCATCAAGATCGGCGCAGACTTGGAGGGCCGAATGGCCTGTTCCTGTGCTGTACTGTTCTTTGTTATTAAAGGACGGGTTGGGTCAGCAACTCGCAGCAGCAGGTTCAACAGGCTCCCTACGGGATCTGCCTAAGTAGCCATTATTTATGTGTGTCTCACCTCCATCCTAACTGACATCTGCTACTTCAGCACAGGTTACCTATCTGCTCCCTCCCAGAACCGCGACAAGGTTCCCCTTGTCCTCACTTTCCACCCCACCAGCCTCCACATCCAAAGGATCATCCTCCGCCATTTCTGTCACATCCGGTGTGATGCCACTCCCAAATGCATCTTCCCCTCCCCTCCCCTGTCAGCATTCCAAAGGGATTGTTCCCTTCGCAACACCCTGGTCCACTCCTCCATTATCCCCACTACCTCGTCCCCTTCCCACGGCACCTTCCCCTGCCCTTTTACCTCCTCCTCACTATGCAAGGCCTCAAACGTTCATTTCAGGTGAAGCAGTGATTTACTTGTACTTCTTTCAATGTAGTATCCTGTATTCGCTGCTCACAATGTGGTCTCCTCTACATTGGGGAGACCAAACGCAGACTGGGTGGCTGCTTTGCAGAACACCTCCGCTCAGTCTGAAAGCATGACCCCGAGCTTCCGGTTGCTGGCTATTTCAACACCCCTGCCCCCCCTGCTCTCATGCTTACAGCTCTGTCCTGGGATTGCTACAGTGTTCCAGTGAACATCAATGCAAGCTCGAGGAACAGCATCTCACTTACCGATTAGGCACGCTACAGCCTGCCAGACTGAACATTGAGTTCAATATTTTCAGAGCATAACGGGCCCCCCCCACACTTTTTATTTTTAGTTATTTTTTCCTTTATCTTTTTTATTTATTTATTTTGTTTTAGTTTGTGAGGTTTGTTTCTACTGTGCCTACCCAGTTTTTTTCATGTTTATGCTTGGGGCCAGGGCTGTTCATTTTCAGTCAATTAACACCCTCTCTGCACTAACACTTTGTCTTTCAGCACGCCATTAACATACTGCTTGCCTTTGCTCCATGACCTTCTGGTCAGTTATTCTCTGTGACCTTGGCCTATCAACACCTCTTTTGTTATCCATTGCCCCACCCCCGCTTTACTGGCTTAAAAGCTATTACATTTCGAATAGTTACCAGTTCTGACGAAGGGTCACTGACCTGAAACGTTAAGTCTGCTTCTCTCTCCACAGATGCTGCGAGACCTGCTGAGTATTTCCAGCATTTCATGTTTTTATTTCAGATTTCCAGCATCTACAGTATTTTGCTTTTATTATCTATCTGCTCTCTGTGCTCCAGCAGTTGGCTGCCTTGATCAATTTCTAATCAGGGACTGCAGTCACATTGGAAACTCTGGTACAGCCACAACGTTGTTTCAGAATTGTGAATTTGTACCCGTCTTGCCAATCAATTGATTAAAAAATGTCACCAATGTTTCCCATGTACTCACCTCCACTAAACAGGAGCCATGCATTAAATTATTTCAAGAAAAAAAATACGAAAGCAAAATAATTCATTATTGAAATTGGCATGTTACTAACTGATGACTGGATATCCCTGGTAAAACATATTGAATCAATTTGCAACCGCATTTTTCTATTGCACTCGAAGTCCAATAAAACTTCAAATTGTGTGAATATCTAGTGGTGATTATACATTTACTTGAAAATATCTTGTGATTTTTGTATTTATATAGCTTTCTTGAGATTTCAGTAACTTTCCTTGTAAATCTGCTTTCCACGCAGTTCAATTTCTTGGACCTATACATGGTCCCAGGCACTCCAGCCTGGGTTTTTTTTTGCCTTCATTTAGGATATGGTCTGTCCACCATAATCCACTCTGCTTGGTGACATAAGACCTCTTACCCTAGGCACACGGGCAATGTAAAGAAAGGCTTTCATTTAGACAGCGCTTTTCGCGAACACTTGGCTGTCCCAAAGCCTTTGCACAGCCAATGAAGTACTTTCTGAAGTGTAGTCACTGTTGTAATGTAGGAAACACAGCTGACAATTTGCTTACAGCAAACTCCCACAAACAGCGATGTGATCATCATCAGATCATCTGTTTTTGTGATGTTGATTGCGAGGTAAATATTGGCCAGGACACCAAGATAAATGATTTGCAAACCGATGTGTCACTGACACGGGATCTGTGAATTATATCCCTTCTTGCACTAGGTAACTTTATGAACAGGTTTTATAAAGTTATTTAATGTAAGATAATGGAATAACCCAGCTGGCCAGTATGTATCTGAAATGGAAGCTTCCACCATTCCAATACTAACTGACTGACTTGCTGTATATTTCCACAATTCGCAATTTCCCTCACCTTTGCCTATTTTCCTTCTAAAGTATCTGCAGTTTAAATCACACTTTATAATTGACACATATAAAAGAAAGTGTCGTCCTCGCGGTGCCAAGTTCTACTCCTATAAGCTGTTATAAAAACGTCGGCAGCCGTCTTACTGTTCCCGGCAAGCGAGTGAGGTAATGGGACTTTTGCAAATGATTTGCGAACTAATCTGTCACTGACACAGGATCAGTGAATTACATCATTGCAGAGCCAATATGTATACGTGTAACTAACTTAACTCCTTTGTTTTTTTTTAAAGGATAATTATCTCCAATGGGGATTTAGATTGATTTAATTTACCGCGTGCCGTGACATATCATGGCTGGTATTTGCTGTGAACTTTTGCAGCTATCCCAGTTCGACACTGTGCGTATTGGGCGGGGGAGAGACTTGTTTCCATGGAGTTTACTCGCTGCAGAAGTGGGCAAGATATAAACAGAAAGGGGAAGGCTTTGTGGGAAAAAAAACCTGGCAGCCGGAAGCTTGCAATTTCCACGAGATAGGCACAAACAGGAGTAATATGGGCGGGTGTGAGAAATGCAACTAACCCAGCCGGGCGGGGGGAATCCGATTTGCAGGCTGGCCTGACTGTTTGTGTCTCGGGTGCATATTTGATGAGACAGGCTTGACGGGACGAGTTTGCTCTGTTCGAGTGCACTTCAGCACCAGGTGGGTTGGCTGTCAGGTTACTGGGAGCCCAAGGGAGCCGTGGCAGAGGCGGAGAGAAGGGAAGGGAGTGAGTTAACGCGTGTGAGATGGAATTGGGCTGAGCAGCAATTAATCAGAGCGCTACCTGAAAGTGACCGGGACAGGCCATTCAATAATGGCGGATCAAAGCAACATCCAGTGGGCTGCCAGTAAGAGCATTCGTCCCTTCAGGTCGAGTGAGGAGTATCTGTACGCCATGAAGGAGGACTTGGCCGAGTGGCTCAACACTCTGTATGATTTGGATGTCCACGTCGACATGTTTATGGAAACGCTGGAGACGGGATGTGCCCTGTGCCAACACGCCAACAATGTTAACCAGACTGCCCTGGAGTTCGAGCACCAGGACCCCGAGGCGGCCGGGAGCATGAAGATCCCCCGCAACGAGGTGACTTTCGCCTCCAGGAATGTGTCCCCGGGCTCCTTCATCGCCCGGGACAATGTCTCCAATTTCATCCACTGGTGCCGCCACGACCTGGGCATTCAGGACGCCCTGATGTTCGAGACCAACGACCTGGTCCTCCGCAAGAACGAGAAGAACTTCGTGCTGTGTCTGCTGGAGGTGGCCAGGCGAGGGTCCAAGTTTGGCATGTTGGCCCCCACGCTGATTCAAATGGAGGAGGAGATCGACGAAGAAATCCGCGACGCAATGCAGGAACCGCCCGACCAGGAGGCTTTCCGCCCCAGAGCCCAGAGGAGGCTGTGTGACTTCAAAAATCTGGACGCCATGGTAAGTCATTGTCAGTCCGGACAAGAGCATTCCGCTCAAGAGGGGAATGTTAGTATTTATCCTGTGCAGTGTTCACTCAGTGGGACCACATTGACATTTTGATTGTGTATATACCTATATAATAGTATCCATATTTCATTGTAAAACAAAAGTCTCTTTAAGTGTACAAAGTGCTATCAGTTTCAATATGTCCATCTAACACAACACTGACACTACTGTGAATGACATCCTGACATTGCTCTCTGTATTGTGCAGTTGAGGTGCTGGGTATTTTGGACTGTGTATAACACATCTGGCGTATTACTGGAATTGTGCTATTCCTATCCATTTATAGTGTGGACATATTTAATGTGCCATTTTTAGCTGGAGTCAGACATGCCCATTTGCTTGCCAAAAGGTATATATTTAAGCCCTGCATTTGTGTATAATTTTAGTTTGGGTAATGCAACATGTGTATTTGATTTCATGAGTGTTAGTGTAGTAACCTTAGTCACTCACTAAGGCCAGTATCCAGCAAGATCTGAGTTGTATTGTGGTACATCTACCTACTTTTAGTGCGTGTGTGGGCATAGAACTTTGCTCTCCCTGCAGCTATTTGTTTAATGTTGGGGCATAGGTACTGTAAAAATATAACAGCAGAAGAGAGTGCCTAAGCAATTTTTAACTGCTGTTTTCACAATGGACTGCAGTTATACACTACACATTGTCGAGCTCGAGCAACGTGAGAGCCTCTCCCAGGAGGCCATCTCCCACTTCTTTCCTTTAATGGATTGCAGAGTCTGATCAGGACCTGACTTTGGAACAATGCTGCTGCTTTCTTATTGATCAACTGAAACAGCCACTGCATCAACATGAAAGTGGCCTTGTAATTGAAGCCCAAGCTATAAGAATAAGTTGCTGCTTTCTTTCTTCTGTTAACTATTTCATTCCAATTGTTTTCCTTGAACCTGAAGAGTTGCTCGGTTTGGGTGTGTTGAAAAATAACAGCAACGCACAGGAGTGTTTTAAGGTAATGAATCTCAGGCCTCAGGAAAGAAGTGCCTTTCACAACCAAGACCCAAAGTGCCCTACAGCCAATGAAATACTTCACTTTTGTAATGGAGACATTCATAAACCACCCAAATTTCACCTTTTCTGGTTTACATCATCTGAACCCCTTTGTCTTACAGCGTTGTGACTCACTCCAAAGAATTTTAGTTTGTATTTTTAGTCAAATTTTCAAGAAAACTTGTCATAATATTTTAAATGTTCCCTGGTGAAGATGGAGGTGTGAGGAACTCCTAGTACCTGTTAGCTAGCTAGCAAGTGTTCAAATCTGCACTTGTCAGTTGGTTGATCAGTTCATAACCTTTTTTTGGGGGGGGGGGGGGTGCGGGGGAGCAGTAAGGGAAATGGTAAGTGGGCTTTCTTTCAGGTTGAGGTGGCTTCGTGATATGCTTGGAGCAAAGTCTGAGTTAATCATCTGACACCTGAACAAGCAGAATCATTGTTCCAGGGTAGTGATAATGATTAACCAGCCAGCTTGACTGGTTAATGAAACCTAGAGACGTAGAACTGTCTTGGTGTTGGGGTTCCATTTGCTCAGCTCCAGATAACCTGGTAAACCAATGCCCTAACTGATAAGGTGGTCCTAGCTGGTCAAGCAATGGTAAGTTTATCAAGGGCCCATGCTAACTCGCTCCCTGGTTTCTGCTGGTTGAACTGAACCCCAGCAATACATGTATATGTGCTTTTGTGGGGTGGGTGCAGGGATCACAATAACATTGGCTCCTTTTGACTTGAGTAGTGGGGTGTTGTGCCCCTATAGTGAGAGAGAGAGAGTATGTTCCATTGGGTGAAAGATTCTATGTGTTCAGATTTCTCAGTGGCTTGGTGGCCCTTTAAATGTAGTGATGCAGTTCTGCATGTGAAATACATGCAACTGAGAAATATTTTGTGAATATGCAAAAAACCTATGGGTAACAGAAAATTAAACACATTTACAAACAGGTAAAAAATCTCAAAACCAATCCTAAATTTTACAGACTTGATGTAACCATGAGGGCTATCTGTTTTGGTCCATTGAGGAACCAATTGAATTGTGATAGGAATTTGAATAACCAAGAATTTGCAGGTGTTTTGCCTATTGGAGTTGCACATTTATTGATTGGCGTTTTGGAGTTTGGATACAATGGAATATTTATCAAGTTGAGAACTGACATCTCCAAGATAATAGCCTCTCTATGTGCCTGGCTACAGTGCAGTTTTTGTGTCAGTATTGCTAGGGTATGAAGTTAATATGACTGCATTGGATAAAGCAAACAGCATGAAACTATTTTGAAAAAGTGCAGGCTGCAAAATAACTGGCGTGAAAAAATCATGAAAAAGTTCTGAAGCTGGTGTATTTTGGGAACCACTCTTTAGAAAATATCTCGAGTACTTCAAGAGGGTACAGAGGAGATTTACTGGAATGGTACCATGGATGAGAGACTTCAGTTACGTGCAGACACGAGAAAAGCTGAGATTGTTCCCCGAACAGAGAAGGTTAAAGAGAGATTTAATAGAGGCCTTGGGGAAAAAAAAACTTGAATTTATATAGCACCTTTTTCATATAGTAAAACATACCAAGGCACTTTTCAGGAGCATTATCAAACAATTTCACACCAAGCCATATAAGGAGATTTTGGGGCAGATGGCCAGAAGCTTGGTCAAAGTGAGAGACGTTTAAAGGTTGAAAGAGATGTTGGGAACCAGTGAAATTTAAGGAGAGAATTCCAGTACATAGAGCCCAGGTAACTGAAGAACTGAAGGTATGACCACCAACGTTCGAGCGATTTTTAAAATCAAAAGTGCTCAAGAAGCCAGAATTGGGGCATTGCTTAACTGGGAGCCAATGTTGATCAGCTAGCATAGGGGTGATGGGTGAATAGAGTCATAGAGAGACACAGCACCGAAACAGGCCCTTCAGCCCACCGAGTCCACGCTGACCATCAACCACCCATTTATACTAATCCTACATTAATCCCATTTCCCCTCTCACATCCCCACCTTCCCTCAATTCTGCTACCACCTACCTACACTGGTGGCAATTTTTTACAGTGGCCAATTTACCTATCAACCCGCAAGTCTTTGGCATGTGGGAGGAAACCGGAGCACCCGGAGGAAGCCCACGTGGTCACAGGGAAAACTTGCAAACTCCGCACATGCAATACCCAGAACCGAACCTGGGTCACTGGAGCTATACGGCTGCGGTGCTAGCCACTGCACCACTGTGCCGCTCTTTGGAACTTTGTGAGTTAGAACATGGGCTGCAGAGTTTTGGATTACCTCAACTTACAGAGGGTAAAACATGGGAGGCTAGTCAGGAGTAGTCAAGTCCAGAGGTAACACAGGCAAAATCATAACAGTTTTCATGGGGAAACTATTTCCACTGGCAGAATGGTCAGTAACTAGAGGAAGCAACGTAAGGTAATTGGCAAAAGGGACAAAGGTTTTTACAAGTGAGTTATGATGATTGAAAATGCGCTGACTGAAAGGATGGTAGAAGCAGATTTAATAGTAATGTTGAAAAAGGAATTGGATAAATAAAGGATTTTTGATTCTTTAAGAGCTCTGCCAAAAACCAAGCTAGTTGGGGCAATGAGCAGTATGAGTTATATAGTCCAGGAAGATCCCAGCTTTGACTCTTGGTGTGTAGTGTTATTGCATCTGAAATGATGATGGTCTCCCCTACCTAGCCCAGGGAGTGGAAACTCAAGTCCGTTTTCACTCCCAGCAGGAAGCTCTACATACTGATCTGAAGTAAATGGTAGGTAGGACTGACTGTGATCTTCCATGTTGAATAGCCAGTCAAGGCACACTGTTTAATTGTAAAAGAATTGTCACTTGGTTGAGGGACAAGAGGGCAGCTAGTGCCTGTGCATTGTGTCCCAGTAAGGAGTGAACACCTTCAGGAGGGGAGGGAAGAATATGCGCGGTAATGGGAAGGAGGAAAAATTCAACTGGACAACAGAATCATACGAGGGCTACTATTTTAGAATCTTTATCTATTATAAAGCTGATATTCATTGTACCCAGCAGGTGTCTATGCCAGACATTTTCTCTCTATTTGCAGTAGTAACAGTATAGGAACTTTAATATATAATTTTAGGAAGCTAATCTCAGTTAAGGATATAACCTAGTGAATGTAGCAAGAACTAGGCTATCTGATGGTTTGAGTTGAGTTGAAGTGTGTCTCAATGTGGCTTTGATCACATTTTGTTTCTAGAACTATTTTGCTAAAGGGAATTTCCATGCAATTGTTTTTGAAATTATTTTCAGAAGTTAAAATAATCTGAAAATGTGCAGGTTTGAGGTCCCAGTGTTTGAGCAGAGTAGACCAGTTCCTGTACGTGAGAGTTTCAGGTTCCCTTTACTCTGTTACTTAATATTGAAGTTTCAATATCTATATATCCCTCATAAAGTTTCAAAGAATGCAATGGCTCAATTATTAACCCTAAAAACAACCAACACAGAAACGAAGTTTGCAGGTTAAAACACAGCCGTGATCTTTTATGTCTGTCCATATGGCAGCATTCCTGTCTGGATCTAAAGCAAATGAAAATGTTCTTAGTGAGCACCAAGTACTGCATATTAGATCATAACTTCTTGCCAGAAAAGAGAATGAATTGAAAATATCAAGCATTTTGTGCAACTTTAAATGATGGACTTTCCCAGCCTCATTGCGTAGGAATCATTTTGAGCAGTTAATGCAACCGAAGATTTGCCCTGTACATCGAGTAGTATATAAGTCACTTGGTTCTCGATTCCTGGTGATTTATACCATTGCTTTCTATTCCTAATGGAAACCAAGGCTAGGCAAAGTGATGCTTCAGATAGATTACACGGAAAAGGTTGAACAGACTAGGCACGTGTAGAATTAAAAATTTTTGCTTCTCATCTCTGGTACTCTCTACAGGATTTAATTCATATAGTTGGTCACCTATGGAATCATTTAGGGGACAATTGTATGAAATCAAATTTAAAGACTTCAATTATGTTATGTGGTTTGTGCTTTGCAACAACAAACATTGTGGTGCCATTTAAGGCCTTGAAGCGAGCTAAAGGGGAAGAGATGTGAGATCACCTCCAGATATTGGTTCCATTCTAGATGGCGTGCCAATGTAGAGCAAAGTTTTTTTGTTTTTTTTTATTTGTCTATAATCCTGAGCCTCTTGGATCCTAGTATTTTGTGAGGTGGCATCTGGTTGCAAACAATGATGATTTTAGCATATAGTGGAAACCGGACTCCCTTTTCTTCACCTTAACCTTCTCACAAAGTGCTGATTCTTCCGAGGGTGTGGTCTCATGGATTGAACAGCTGTCCAGTAGAAAGCTCATTCTTTGTGAAGCTGAAGAGTGAACATTAGCAGGCTCTTTGATCATTAAGAGGATGACGCTGGCTCTGATCCTGAGTACACGTATGTGCATACACACAATGAGACTCTTCAGTAGGATCACTGGTTAATGATCAGGTGTAGGAACCCTGACTGCATTGATTTTGCTTATGGTCAGCTTTTTTTTATTCGTTTGGGGGATGTGGGCGTCGTTGGCTAGGACAGCATTTATTGCCCATCCGTAATTGCCCTTGAGAAGGTGGTGGCGAACTGCCTCCTTGAACTACTGCAGTCTATGTGTGGTAGGTACACCAACAGTACTGTTGGGAAGGGAGTTCCAGGATTTTGACACTGCAACAGTGAAGGAACGTCAATTATAGTTCCAAGTCAGGATGGTGTGTGGCTTGGAGGGGAACTTGCAGGTGGTGGTGTTCCCATGCATCTGCAGCCCGTGGCCTTCTAGGTGATAGACATCGCGGGTTTGGAAGGTGCTGTCTAAGGAGCCTTGGCGGATTGCTGTAGAGCATCTTGTAGATGGTACAGACTACAGACTGCGCGTCAAAAGTGGTTAGAATTTTCCCCCACTGTGGCTGACAGGGCCCTCAACCGTGTCCGGCCCATTTCCCGCACCTCTACCCTCACTTCTTCCCCTCCCTCCCAGAACCACGACAGGGTTCCCCTTGTCCTCACTTTCCACCCAATCATCCTCCGCCATTTCTGCCACCTCCAGCGTGATGCCACTATCAAACGCATCTCCCCCTCCCCTCCCCTGTCAGCATTCCGAAGGGATCATTCCCTCTGCAACACGCTGGTCCACTCCTCCATTACCCCCAACACCTTTGTACCTTCCCCTGCAATCACAGGAGGTCTAATACCTGCCCTTTTACCTCCTCCATCCTCACTATCCTAGGCCCCAAACACTCCTTTCAGGTGAAGCAGCGATTTACATGTACTTCTTTCAATTTAGTGTACTGTATTCACTGCTCACAATGCGGTCTCCTCTACATTGGGTAGACCAAACACAGATTGGGTGACTGCTTTGTGGAACACCTCTGCTCAGTCCGAAAGCATGATTCTGAGCTTCCGGTTGCTTGCCATTTCAACACGCCCCTCTCCTCTCATGCTCACATATCTGTCCTGGGCTTACTGCAGTGTTCCAGTGAACATCAGCGCAAGCTCGAGGAACAGCATCTCATTTACCGAATAGGCACACTACAGCCAAACGGACTGAAAATTGAGTTCAATAATTTCAGAGCATGATGGGTCCTCTCTTTTTTTTTTTCTTAGTTTTTTTTTAAATTTTAGTTTGTTTCATCATTTTTTTTCCCATGTGCCTGCTCACTGTTTTTTTTCATGTTTGTGTATTTGGCCAGGGCTGTTCATTTTTCTGTCAATTAACACCCTTTCTGAACTAACACTTTGTCTTTCAGCACTCCATTAGCACACCCTTTGCCTTTGCTCCATGACCACCTTGTTAGTTATTCTCTGTGACCCTCTGTGCTATCAGCACCTTCCCTTTTGTTATCTCTTTTCCCACCCCCGCTTTATTTGCCTAAAATTTATTACATTTCTAACCTTTGCCAGTTCTGATCAAAGGTCACTGACCTGAAACATTAACTCTGCTTCTCTCTCCACAGATGCTGCCAGACCTGCTGAGTGTTTCCAGCATTTTTTTGTTTTTATTTATTATTTATATGGCTACTCCAGTTCAGTTCCTGGTCAATGGTAACCCCCAGGATGTTGATGGTGGGGGGTTCAGCGATCGTAATGCCATTGAATGTCAAGGGGAGATGGTTAGATTCTCTCTTGTTGGAGATGGTCATTGCCTGGCGCTTGTGTGGCGCAAATGTTACTTGCCACTTATCAGCCCAAGCCTGGATGTTGTCCAGGTCTTGCTGCATTTCTACACAGATTGCTTCAGTATCTGAGAAGTTCTGAATGGTGCTGAACATTGTGCAATCATCAGTGAACATCCCCACTTCTGACCTTATGATTGAAAGAAGGTCATTGATAAAGCAGCTGTGGATGGTTGGCCGTAGGACACTACCCTGAGGAACTCCTGCAGTGATGTCCTGGGACTGAGATGATTGACCTCCAACAACCATCTTCCTTTGAGCTAGGTATGACTCCAACCAGCGGAGAGTTTTCCCCCTGATTCCAGTTTTGCTAGGGCTCCTTGATGCCATACTCTTGTCAAATGCTGTCTTGATGTCAAGGGCAGTCACTCTCACCTCCTCTCTGGAGTTCAGCTCTTTTGCCCATGTTGGGACCAAGACTGTAATGAGGTCAGGAGCTGCATGGCCCTAGCAGAACCCAAACTGAGCAATGCTGCTTGATAGCACTGTCGATGACCCCTTCCATCGCTTTGCTGATGATCGGGAGTTTACTGAAAGGGCAGTAATTGGCCGGGTCGGATTTGTCCTGCTTTTTGTGCACAGGACATACCTGAGCAATTTTCCACATTTCCGGGTAGATGCCAGTGTTATAGCTGTACTGGGGCAGCTAGTTCTGGAGCACAAGTCTTCAGTACTATTGCCGGAATGTTGTCAGGGCCCAGTGCCTTCAGCCATTTCTTGATATCACCTTGGAGTGAATCGGATTGGCTGAAGACTGACATTTATGATGCTGGGGACCTCGAGTGTCCCATCGCTGGCCATAATAATATTTCTAGGATGACATTTTTGGTTGAAAACACAAAGTAATGCATTTTTCTAATTTTATTTTAGCCCACAAAAATAAGTCTGGCGAGGCCATTTGATCATTATGCCGTGATATCCGAATGAAAGTCTGGTATTTTTCCACCATGCACAAGTGTTACAGAAACAATTGAAGAGGAAGAAGAAGAATTTTTTTTTTTTTTGCTAATGCTTGCAGTTTGTTCTTGCCAGGGCTAAATTTGAGATGCTGCCAAAAAGGCTTTTTATCCAAAGATCAAATAAGTACTGTGATTTGTTACATAGTACAGTTTATTGTGCATCTCCTTTGTCAGCTAAATTAACTTAAAAGAAGAGTAGCACCAATGTGAATACATTAACATTTTGGTAACCTTTTTTTATTAATGACCACAAGAAGAATAGGACAGTAGGTTCAAGGTTCAACCAATTTGTAAGATGCAAGCATTCAGCAATTTGCATGGTTAACAATATAACACCAGTTGTGTTCCAGTTTTTCAGTGATGCATTTTTAGGAACAATGTGTAGTTCTAACTTTTATACTGCCTCCTTACACTAATATTAAGTGAGGGAAAAGCATGCCCAGCATGCACAGTCAAAAGCTTGCACAGAGTTCTTACTGTTCTCTGTTCTTTTCAAATTTCTAATTTTAGAAAATCATGTCTTCTGTTTTTTTAAAACTGTAAAGGTTGCACATTGACCCAACTGTTCGAGGTTTAAGGTCAGCTGTGCAACAATGCAACATAACTGGTCCAATAGGCTGTCGTTATACTATAGCTGTCAGCTGGAGATTCTCAATACCAGTCACAGCCAACAGCACTTGTTATTGGTGCACTTGCATTCACAGCCAACTATTAAGAGCCAGGAAAAGCTCTGCATATTCTGGGTTGTACATTTTAAATATATTGGGAGTGGAGGCAAGAAAACATTTATGTAAACTCTTAAGTTTATAAAGTGCCCAGGAAGTCCAATGGAGCTATCCCCCATTCAGTGTTGAACTGAAACAGTGACAGAGGGACTGGTACAGGACATCTGATTGCTTTCCATCCTACCCCATCCCCCTCACTTCTTTGGTTCAGGATCTTACTTTAGTGTCATTTTGCAGAGACATGGAGTATCAGTATTATTGCACCCATAAGTATTTTCTTTCTCTTTAATTAGTTTCAGATTCTTTTTAAACTTGTGTTCTGTTTCGAACTTTACTATGCAACATATTCATTACAAGATCTCTGCCATAACTTAGTTTAACCTTTTTTTAACATGTTTAACCTTGTTGAAGCCAAGCAGCATTTGTAGCTGTAAGTTTGAATTAGATATGCACCTTGATGTATGTAGAACAATGGGGACTAATCGTGTGATTTGTCCTCATTCTCCTCTGTCTTACTGACAATCAGGAACTCTATAGGGAATAATTGTAATTATTTGAATAGGTCAACCAACATGCTGTTTGTTTTTAATGAAAAGGTAGACATGAGTATAAAGCAAGGAAAACTGCTTCATAAGTCACTTTTCTGCTATAAATAGAAAATGTACTCCTGCCACTATACCCTCTTCAATCAATATTTAATATATCTAATATCAGGCATTCTAGACAATGGACATTACTGTTGTACAACTTATCCAACACACACACTGTTATTTTGGGATACAGTGGGAGTAATTTTGAGACGTATAGTCAAAGTAGTGTACTTGGGAGGAACAGGGGGCTTTGGATCTATGGTTCCCAAAATGTTCCCACCACTGGGATTTACTTCATCTTGTGTTTGAGTCTGTTATGGACTTATTAATTGATTGCTATGATTTAGTCAGCAACTCAATTATCAGCAGCCTCACGGCTCCAGGGACCCGGGTTCAATTCTGAGTACTGCCTGTGCGGAGTTTACAAGTTCTCCCTGTGACTGCGTGGGTTTCCTCCGGGTGCTCCGGTTTCCTCCCACAGCCAAAGACTTGCAGGTTGATAGGTAAATTGGCCATTATAAATTTCCCGTAGTATAGGTAGGTGGTAGGGGAATTGAGGGAAGGTGGGGATGTGAGAGGGTAATGGGATTAATGTAGGATTAGTATAAATGGGTGGTTGATGGTCAGCACAGACTCGGTGGGCCGAAGGGCCTGTTTCAGTGCTGTATCTCTTACAAAAAATAAATAAATATATCATACAGGATGGTGGAAGGTGAACGAGATGGACTTTGATCTCTTTTTGGTCCAGCAATTCCTATGTTTTTGTGCTTTCGATTACCTCTGAAATTTTAACTGTAGTTGAATTGTTTATTGTAAGGCTAAAACTTGTGGTTTTTTGCAACAAGCATTCATTCCAAGAAACAATTCTTTTGAGGATGTTGGATAATGATGCCTGAGTGTAGATATCTAATCTGGTCACTTAAGCTCAGGTTGCCCTCGCTCTGCATTTATTCTGTATCAGCTAATGTCGTCAATATTAAGTGATTGGGCTCCTCAGCACCATTTCAATTTAATATTGGAAGGAGCCCAAAATACATTTTTGGAGGCCTCCCAAACGACTTATTTGTACAGACGGAATCATATAACGTCAAGACAATCCCAGGTTTGGTCTCTGGTCTGTACTGGGTTACCTAAGTGGTATTTAAAGTTCTACACTTAGCCTGAGCTAGGAGAGAGAAAAATCAGCTGTTTCCCATTTCTGTTTGTTATCCAGTGGTTAATATGCATGTATGGAGTTTGAATGAGGACATGATTGGGTGATGCCCTTCACAGGTGAATGGATTGACGTTTAATGTCTAAGTTTACAGAAATGAAAAAAAAACTGGGTGAGATACTGGGCGGTAGGTTCCGGCTACAGAACCATATCCCAATATGAGTCAGTAAAAATCAGTAAGGAGGAGAGAAAATTGAGGCCGATTTTATATATATTTTTTTAATTAAGTGAATTTCTACTTTTCAAATTTGTATTTATTACATTTTAAAGGTAATAAACAGCATATCTTTCAGGAGCATATCCCAGCAAATAGGGATGTAGAGGCAATTACACCAACATTTCATTACTTGAATCTGAGATCTTTGCAAGTTAATTATAATTGTGCAGCACATCAGGAAGTAAAAGACTATTTAAACCAGTCATGAGAATCAGTATTATAGCCTGCAATAAATCCAAGATTTATTTTTACTTTTGGCTACGTAAGTCAGATTGTCTGTGACCAAAAGTAAAATATAAATGCTTTCATTTTCAATCTGCCCAATGTTGTTGCTCCAAATAATTTAGTCAAAGGCCTGATGCAAGTCACTTTGTTATTAACATCCAGTGTGTAAGTAAAAGAAAATTCGTGTGGTGAATTTTAATGATTTACAACTTGGTAGGATGATGCAGCACATCGGTGTCCAGTGAGTCTCCAGTCTCTCCTGAGAGGTGGTGTGAAATGGAGACCAAGTTTTAAGATTAGTAGTACTGATATTAGTATTGGTTTGTTGTACTGCCAGCATTAGGGCTATTCTATACGGTGATAGTCAAATTTAGGAGTTTAGTTTTTTTTAATCTACGTGTGAATACCATATGTTTTCCTAACGACCTGAAAGTCGATTCCTTATTTAAATGGTCAATTTGTTTAGTAGTTACATTTTAAGCATTTTAAGTTCTGAAAGGGAAGGAGATCCTGGTTAAAACTATACCAGACAATTGCTTCATTTATCTCTCAGCCGGGAACTCATTGTGAAGGTATTATTACCTTTCATATATTCAGCCTGTAGCTCCAGTAGAGGATCAACAAGTAAGAGCCAGTGCTGATCAAGCAATAAACTGAAGCAATTTTTTATTTTCATTTTTAAACCAAGTTTTTTTTTTTAGGATTCTGTTTGTTTGGAACTCTTTTTCAAAACTGTCAGAGGCCCAAAAGAGAATATTGGTCATCTGCCATTTTTGGTGAGTGTGATCTATGGCATGGAGAATGTGACACAAATGATAGTCAGTCGTGCCTTAAGGGTTGAAGTTCACACATTGTCACAAGTTGACTTATCATAGGCAGTTACTTCAAGTAGATAAACCACTCAATTTAAATAGAAACATGCGGGGCAATTTACATCTCTCAAATGCCCCATTTGTGCCATAAAGCAACACTGTAGTGGACCAAAGTTGTATGAGACATGGAATCGACCGATTGTCTGCCCATTCCAGTTTTCAGGTAGAGCTCCGTATAGGCAGCCAGGTTCCTCCAGAAATAGGTGACAGCCTGATGAATATATACTAATCAGGATCAAATGACGTAGTCAGGATGTCTGATGCCATCTCTTGTCTGCCTGCGCTGCTATTGCTAATTACAGCTGCTGCTACCATAAGCAGTATAAGCCAGAATGCAACCATTTCTGATATTTAAAGGGATCCTCAGCTGCACTCGAGTAAAATGCTGGAAAGTTCTGCAAGGCAATTTGCTTGTATTACATTGTGATTTTTTTTTTGTTAGATGAATTGCACTCTGGCAAGGGGAGGAGGAGCAGGAGCAGCAGGAGGCAAGAACAAATAGAAGGAGGCATGCTCCCAGGAATCCTCATCCTCCCAAAAGAATATATAGCCCCAGATTTACATAGCTGCAGTTCTGAGTGCATAAGTCTGTGCTCCTCTAAGGAGGCTGACAGAGATGTAACCTCTGCAAACAACTGCAACTGCTAGCACTGCATTGTCTCCTACAGCTCTTTACCACTTTGGGTCCAGCTTTTTCTAGATTGCCACAGGGGAAATCAGTAATATCAGTCAGTCTCATTAAGTAGGAGACTGGTGCTATGTTTGTCAGAGCAAACACTTCCATCAATTTTCTTGGACTAGGGCTAGTTCCTGCACACTTGGCTCAGGCCAATGGAGTCATTGAGCAATAATTTATGATACTTGGACAGGTCTGATAGCTTCATGCAATTTAGCCCACAAAGCGTTTGCTGTATACTGCATAGTTTTACTGTGTAATGGGGACATCATATGGGCCGGAATTTTATGTGCCACCACCGCCCCCCCCCCCCCCCCCTTGCAGGAGCGGGCTGGAGGCAGGGGGTTGTAAAATTGAGAGGGAGGTGGGGGATCGTTGCTTTCGTCTTCCCACCCCCACTGCAATTTTATGAGGGATGACAGCGAGAAACGGCCTGCCCGGCCCGGGCTACTTAACAGCCACTTAAGGGCCTCCTCCCGTCACCGCTGGTATATTATCTGAAGTGGGTGGGTGGCTCAGTAAAGCCTGGCATTCTCCTTGCAGGGTGGGGACTCTCCTGATCAGGCACCTTGTGCCGCATGGAAGGCACCCCAAGGCACAAGCCACCGCCACGGGACTACATTCCCTCTGATCCAATCCCCCCCCCCCCACCGGTCTTGCCCGCTGATGGTGTGAGACCTTGCCAGGAACACTTACCTTCATTCCAGGGCCTCGTCCCTCTTGCTCTTCTGGCTGGGTACAGTCCCAGTAGTGGCCACTGTTCCCTGCCTCAGAGGGGTGTAAGTCACGCCTGAGGCCAATTAAGGGCCTAGGCCACATAAAATCATAGCCTGGCTCCCAGACCCGGCGGAAGCAGGCTCACCCCTGACTTGGTGGCTGGGGCCTCCTGCCCAACATAAAATTCCGGCCCTTGAGTCTCCATTGGATGAGGACTTTCAGTATGTTTAGGAAAATGACATTAGGTTAATGATGAATTGAGTCATTGAGCTGAGGGAGAGCAGTCGTGTGATCTGACTGAAGCCCCATCCACTTGGTCTGTCTGGGGTGTACATTCATCTAATTCTGGACTCCTGAGCATCCCTGATTTTAATCACTCCACCATTGGTGGACATGCCTTCAGCTGCCTAGGCCTTAAGCTCTGGAATTCCCTCCCTAAGCCTCTCTGCCTCTCTGTCTCTTTTTCCTCCTTTTAAGACATTCTTTAAAAACCTATCCCTTTGTCCAAGCTTTTGGTCACCTGACCTAATATTTTATGTGGCTGTGTCATATTTTGTTTTTTAATGCTCCTGTGAAGCACCTTGGCACGTTTTATTATGTTAAAGGCGCGATACAAATATAAGTTGATGTTGATGGCAACCTCTTCCATTGGAGGCAGGACCTACTCCTATTCTCCTATTCTGGCTTCTGTTTGCCAACTTGTCCTACAGGAAGAGTGGAAATGGGTTAATCTGTCCCCTGTTAAAGGGATTTCAAGATGTATGAGGAAGCTTAGCATAGTCTGTCGGCTGTCTGGAATCGGCAGTATGTGTGGCTGAGAGCAGAGCAGTAGGTTTGAGGGAGTGTGATTTGGAGCAGGGGCATAGGAAGTTCTGCCTATTGTGCTTGTGCTGGCACTTTGAAAGGTCTTTTCCATTAGTCCCCCATAGCACAAATTTGCTGCTTTGTTTTACTGTAAACGTATCAAAATGTTATGGCCATTCAAAATTGTCCGACCATGATTTCAGGGCTATCTGTGGGGAAAATAGTGGTGAAGTATGCTTTGTGATTGTTCTGAGAGATTTGCCCCCCCACCGTTCCAAGAATTGTTCATTTAAGGTTGTGGATCTAAACTCTAGTCAGAATGTTTCAATCCTTTGAAGACATTTCTAACATCTTCAATGGAAATTGACTGACTACTTGTTTTGAGGTCTGTGGATGGAATCTCCATTATACCTTCAATGTATTTTTTTTTTAAATCATCTGCTAGAATCAACTGACTAAATGTTTGGCAGATGTCAACTTGGAGAGGTGCAAGTTTTAACTTTGTTGAAAATCAAGGGAAAGGTAAAAACCAGCCTCTTTAAATTATTTTTTTGCACGTTCATTCTAAAGTGAAATTTAAAAATGGAGAACCTAGGAGAGATTTTCATCTGTATGAACTAATTTTCTTCTAATTTCATCCGCCCTGCCCCTTCTCTCCTAAAGATGTCGACTCACACTGGGATCTGGTTTCATGGTTGCTCACCCAAATGCTGGCCTTGCAGTCTTAATTCTCAATGAAAAGCAAGCCTGTGGAGTGTCTTGAAAGCTAGGTTTGTAGCTGGCTGGGTATTGCATTGTGCACAAAGCTCTGAAGCAAAACGTTCCCCTCCAGCTCCAGCTGCATTGAGCATCACATCTTCAGGCAAGAGAACTTGCTTCGGTTCAAGTCAGAACTAAAATAGACATAACAGCTCTGAGGATTAGAGGACCGCTGACCACAGAATAGGATTAAAAAGCTTGTAAAACTCACTATTCAGGGAGGAAAAAATGCAACGATTCATCCCAGGCTGCGGATGTGCTGGAAATTACACAGCAGAGGTTATTGTTCTATTCAAACAGAATAAAATGCCTATGATCTAACAGAATAGTCACCAAACTGTGAAACTGCATTGTATCACATTCGCAGTCTCAAATAGTATGTGAACAAGAAAGAGCCTTCTAATCATATAGTTAGTAATAGACCACCAGGACACTTAGTGTTATCAAACTGTTGTTGGATTTTAAGCCAGTGTTTTAAAGCTGAATGTTTACTCTGCATTACTCCATATTTTTAGAACTACCAAGAATGGGGATTTCTCCTCAATTGCACATTCTTCGCCTTATAAGAAAAGTTAACAGTTAAGTACTGTTGGAGCCACACAGCATTTTACTCACACTCATTCTTCAATACAAATGGGTTTCTAAATCTATACAGTACTGACCATATAATGAATCATAGTGATGGTGAAGGAACCATAAACTGCAATAACACAAGAGTATTGAATTATTGGTACTCTACAGAAACTGCACCATGTCCCTAACCTTGCACTCATGTACAATAATCAATTCAATGACCATAAGAGTGTAATAGCAATATAGTATGATACAGAGGCCATCTTAGAATGTTACAGCACAGAAAGTGGCTGCTCAGTCCATCAAGTATGCACTAGTCATTTTATGTACAAGAGCTACCTAGTCTAATCCCACACTGCAGCTCCGTCCCTATACCTTTTTTAATATTCCTTTTTTGTCAAGAAACTATATAATTACTTCTTAAAAGAACTTATGGACTTTGACTCAGCAAATTCTCACAGAATTGCACACCTTAATCATCCTCTTTGTAAAGATTTTTTTTTAATCTTCTGTTTTAACTTTTTTTGTGATTGCCATAAATTTGTGATCTCTTGTTGTCGCAGGAACAACTTATTACTATTTATCTTTAAACTCTTCATGCAGGGTCACAACCGTCTGGTGATGGCAAAGTGCCAACTTTTTCAGTCTCCCTTCATGGCTGTAACCCTGTATCTTGTTAACAGTCTAGCAAATTTGCTGTCTTTTATCCTTTATTATTGAGTATACAGTACCCCAACTAAAGTCTTGTATAAGTTCAACATTGACTCCTTGCTTTTTTTTATTCAAAGCTTCTAGATTTAAAAAAAACAAGGATTCAATTTGCCTTTTTATGGCCTCCTCTACATGCACTGCAAAGTTTTATTAAGTTTTATTCTGCTTGTTTGCCCCATTTTAAGTTTTTTTTTTTTTTTTCCTATTGCTTTCAAAATGTATTAAAAGTTTGACAATATATGCCACCTATCTACCCATTCCTGCTAGCCTATCTATGCCCTCCTGTAGTATTTCAAAATCTTTAGTCACAATTTGCTATACCTGTAATTTGGTATCAATAGAAAATTTCAATATTTATTCCACACTGTTCATGAGTGCAGATTATTTAAATATATAGCAAATAAGAGCAGCTACAACATGGACCTCTTATGTAATGCCATTAGGTACACTGGTTTGTTCTGCCCCTTATCTTTGTTATCCCTGCCCTTCCTTTCTGGCTTCCAACCATCTTTCTATCCATACAGCCACATTCTCCTTAATTCCATGTGCCATTACCGTTGCCATATATTTCTATCTGCTACATTATTAAATATCCTTTGAAAATCTACATAAATTACACTCTCTGCTTTTGGAATTCTTTGTTTTTTATTTAATCAGGTTGGTCAAGCATAACCTGCCTGAGAAATCTGTGCTGATTGACACTGGTTATCTCTTTTTTTTTCTACCACATGCTTAGTTATTTTGTATTGTATTATAGATTCCAGTAGTTTTCCAACAACTTAAATAAAACAAACTGGCCTGTGATTTCCCGGCTTGGGGAATCACACTAGTTCCCTTCCAGTCCTCTGATACAGTTTTATATTACAGTGAATTTTGAAAACTTGTATCTAGAACCTCAACTGTCTCTTCCCAAGCATTCCCTCAGCTTTCATCTAAGGAACTCATCACGCCTTGGTGACTTGCCAACCTTGAATTTCAATAACCTCTTTAAAACCTTAACATTTTGAATAGTAACCTCTCGCTCTACAACTTCAATATCCACCTTCTGTCTGAAAATGGAAGCATATAACTCGCTTAGTATTTCTGCTGGTTTTTTTCACTCTGCTGTGAAGCTGCATTCTCAATCTCAGCAGCCCAACCTCTACCATGACTATACTCTTACACCATTAATATGTCTATAAAATGACTTTATATTGCCCTTTATATTTCTATTCATTTTTTTCTTTCTAATTTAACCTTTTATATAGCTATCCTATTTTAACCTATTTTCCTTTCTTCATTATCTGCCCAGTATGCACAAAATATTTCTCTTTAGTTTTAGATTTGATCTAATTTCCCTTTTCCATCCATGGGACCCCAGCCTTCAATGCAGTCCTTTTTTCCTTTATTAGTATATGCTTGATTTACGTCCTTTCCACCTCCCTGTTTAGGTATTCCCCATTATTGATATTATACACTGTTCTATTTGTCAATTTTTCCTTCCATTTAATGTGGACAAGATTACATTTTATCTTGCTAGAATTTTCTTTTTTTCCAGGTAAGTATAGCTGTTTCTTGAAGCGGCCAACATCCCCAGCTTATACACACTACTGAGTCAGCGGCGCTTGAGATGGCTTGGCCATGTGAGCCGCATGGAAGATGGCAGGATCCCCAAAGACACATTGTACAGCGAGCTCGCCACTGGTATCAGACCCACCGGCCGTCCATGTCTCCGTTATAAAGACGTCTGCAAACGCGACATGAAATCGTGTGACATTGATCACAAGTCGTGGGAGTCAGTTGCCAGCATTCGCCAGAGCTGGCGGGCAGCCATAAAGACAGGGCTAAATTGTGGCGAGTCGAAGAGACTTAGTAGTTGGCAGGAAAAAAGACAGAGGCGCAAGGGGAGAGCCAACTGTGCAACAGCCCCAACAAACAAATTTCTCTGCAGCACCTGTGGAAGAGCCTGTCACTCTAGAATTGGCCTTTATAGCCACTCCAGGCGCTGCTTCACAAACCACTGACCACCTCCAGGCGCGTATCCATTGTCTCTCGAGATAAGGAGGCCCAAAAGATATCTGTTCATACACTGGTGTAAATGTAGTGTGGTCACTGTTTGTTTGTTTGATTGTGAATAATATCAGTATCCATATGTATAGATGGTTGCCATCCTTCCATCTATGAAAAATAACGGGCATGCAGCAAACAATCCATTTAGGTGCACCTTTGGTTGATGGCTGTGAGGGCCAACCCTTGAGAGGCAGGTTCTTCCATAAGTGCTGTACATGAAGCTGCCAAGTGACACTCTGAGTTGTTTTTGGTGTTGGCACCTGTTGCCAAGCTGCTGTAGCAACTTGTCGTCGTGGTACACGCCAGTCCACAGGATGTATTGCCATTTCCCTCTTTTGTCAGTTCATAACTCCCAGGTGCGATAATGGATATTTAGGGCCTTCGTGCCACTCTTGCAAGAATCCTTGAAGTGGATCTTTGGGCGCCCCGCTGGTCGTCTGGCCCCGGCTACCTCACTGTACATGTGGTCTGTGGGTATGCAACCATCTTCCATCCTGTGGATGTGTCCCATCCACCGAAGCTGCCTCTGTTTGATTAGTGCCAACGCACTTGGGAGCTCTGCCTTTGAGAGGACTGCCACATTTGTGATTTTTATCCTGCCAGGATGTACCCATAATGTGCCACAGACAGTGAAGATGGAAATTATTGAGCTACTTTTCCTGATAGCTGTAAGTTACCCATGTTTCACAACCATGCAGCAAGGTGCTGAGAACACAGGCCTTCTTAAAAAAAAATCAGCTTGGCGTTATCCCATTGTTATCCCGTGATGTTGGAATAGCACACAAATTGGTGTATGTTGCAAAGCAGCAACATGTCAAGGTTTTGAGATGACTTTCTTGAAATGTTATCTGATTTGTGGTGATAATGTGTGAACATCACAAATGTGAAATTTTGTTTATTGACGCTTTGGGGCCAGAAAACTCTAGGGAGAGCACGTTCTACATAAGCACCAAGGTGCTCTTGCCCAGGACCTCTGCCACTGGCATCACCAAAGTTCATGGGATCACATTCATTATTATGGCAATGGCAGGTACCTGCACCACAGGGATGCAACTAGAATGCTTGCCTGCCGTGGGAAGTATAATAGAAAAGTAGCCTCTCTGGGGTGGGGTCCAGTCTGGTTTCTAGGTGGGCCATACCTCCTCTGTTTGGGTAGGTTTTTTAAAAAATCATTCCTGGGATGTGGGCATCACTGGCTAGGCCAGCATTTATTGCCAACCCCTAATTGCCCTTGAGAAGGTGGTGGTGAGCTGCCTTCTTGAACAGCTGTCGTCCATATGGGGTGGGTACACCCACAGTGCTGTTAGGGAGTTCCAGGATTTTGACCCAGCGACAGTGAAGGAATGGCGATTATAGTTCCAAGTCAGGATGGTGTGTGGCTACACCTTGCTTATACCAGATTTCTCTGAGGGATAGGGACATAGGAAATCTTGACATGAAAGTCCTGTCCTGACTATAATGACACCCCCACCCCCTCAAACTTGCCTCATTTGAGGCAGTGGAAACTCCATACTGAACAGCCATTCCAGACACTCTCATAAAAGGCCAGGACTTTGCATACATGAGTCTCAGCAAAATTTCTGGCCCATGCAATATGCTCCCACCAAAGTTATGGTAAGATTGCAACAAAAGAGTCAGATTTTTGGCCATTGTGGACATTTGTGTCCCTGGTGTTGGGTGTCCTGACAGACAATAACTCATGCTAATCTTGCTTGTCTGGAGTGATATAGTACCACCTGATTGGAACTTGCAGTCATCAGATGTTATTTAATCGCATTGTTCAGAAACTGGCACATCTTGTGTATAGAATTTTTTTTTGTGGTGATCATATAATATCTATAAACCAGAGAATGGCCATCCTGATGTTTGGTGGTAAAGTCTCCATGACTTCCAAGTGGGTAGCTGGGCAGAGAACTGCATTCAACATCTTCAGGGGACAATGGGAGAAATGTTGCAGAGGGAATAGTGTATTTGTGGGAATGTTTAACTGGATGCTTCCCACTTCCTTATAAAGGTGGTGGTAGATTGCCAGTCTGCCCTTTCAAGCAAGAATGGTGTAGTAAGTGGGAAAGAGGGAGGAACTAAGCAACTTTTAAAATGGGGTGGTATGTAAAATTTCAGTAGTACAGAGTCATAAATTGTTACAGGGTTGCAAAAATGACCATTTCAATAATACTTTGAGATCTTTGCTTTTAGCACTATTGACTTGAATCCAAGTATTGGAATGGCTCCATTGAAAAGACAGGGGGCGGTGGCGTGTGCTTTGAATCCTCATGGAAAAGGGCGAGTTGGGGTGCTGGTAGTACAGCACTATTGAACTATGTGTAGGAACCACTTGGGGAAATCTCCTGCTGTGGTCCCATGTGGCCAGTCCGCCCCTGCTCAAGTCATCAATATTTTGCTTGTTAAGACTCAACAAAGTAGTGTCTCCTTCACCACAAGGCGACATTTATTTTTTAAAGCTTTTTGTGAGCCAGCCAGAAGTGCTTTTGAGTTATTTGTGATGTAAATGTAAACTTCAGATTGTAAACAAACACTGAAATGTGCTCAGTGGCATTTTTTAAACAAATTCCTCAGTAGCGGGCCAAGGAAGATTACAAAAGACTATTTAAAATAAAATAAGCATTTTCAGTACAAATATTAGGCTGGATTTTAAGGAGCCCTCGACTTCGGGATCCATGGAGGTGGGGGGGTGGGGCGGGGCCTGACGATGGCCCCGCCATGGACCTAGACACTGGCAGGGCCCGGCCTGATCCTCGTGGCGGCCCCCACCCCCACCCCACTTGGCGACGGGAGCACAATCACCATTTGCCAATAAAGTCAATTAATAGATTTTCACGTACTTACCATTAAGCTTGATGACTTTCTGCAATCTTCAGCCCGGCAGCTGGCAATCCCGCGCCTTTGGATCCCTATCCGGGGAAACTAGGCGTAATGCTGGTGGGGAGGAGGTAAGTTTCTCAGTGCGGGGGGGGTGGGGGGGGAGGGCAAATAATTCATTGTTATTGGGGGTGGGAGAGGGGCAAAAGAGATTTATTTATTTAATTTCATTAAATATTTTATTTAAATATGCCAGAAGGGCTAACAGCCCTTTTAAAAATGGCGTCAACGCCTGCGCATAGGTAGCTGACACCATTGCCAGGGACGGACAGTCCGCCCCCTCCACGTGATCGGGGAGGTGGCTCACCCCGGCTATTTAAATGAGCCGCTGCACTTGGAATTGCACCCATTTTATTTTTTTGGTGGCAGGCTTATAAAATTCAGCTCATTGTGGGGTCAAGCAGCTTCCACTTGTCATTTGTGCAGAGTTCCCGTCCTCGAATTGATATAAGGGGTTATGGGCAGTTTTTTTTAAAATCCATCTGAGTTCGGGAAGGGAGACTGCAGAATTGTAGTCAGTGATGGATTTTATCAAAATAAAAATGATTTGGAAAACTCACACACCTTGCCTCCTCTCTTTTTAAAGAATTCGAGTTAGGAGCCCATCCACGTAACAAAACATTTTTAGGTTTTGTGCATTGCACCCGGAAATAATTATTCTTAACAAAAACCTGAGGTTCTGCAAGACTGATAACTTGACTGTATAATTGTTTTAACGTCAGAAAATTCTCGTGAGTTCATGATTGTGTTGAAAACGGTGGTAACTTTGTACTACCCCACTCAAAAAAAAAATCAGCAGAACCAGCAAGAATTTGTGAATGCCCCAGTGACTTCTGTCTGAGAAGGAATGTTGCAAGTGAAATATTTACTCCAATAATAGTGGCATAGTTAAATGATCTAGAATGTTTAGAAATAAGAATTTCCAGGGCAATTGTTGTCCGACCCCACCCAGCTCTTTCTCCTTTTCTACCTTCACCTTCAGATGGGCTTGAATCTTGTTGATCGTAGTCCAGCAGTCCACTTAAGTAAAAATACTTGATGTCTTGAGATAAAAACAAAGTGTTGGAAATACTCAGTAGGTCTGGCAGCATCTTTGGAGGGAAAGAAACAGTTAAAGTTTTAGGTCTGCGACCTTTCGTTAGAACTGGCAAAGGTTAGAAATGTAATACAAAATGTAAATGTGATGGAAATGTAAAACAAAAGGCAAAGCAACTGTAATAGTCATAGAGAAAGACTGGATAAATGTTTTGTCTTTTACTTTGACTATTTACACTCTCTTTGCTTTTTATTTCATGACATCTGTCATTTAATCTCTCCTGCCATCTGGCCTATCACAAACCTTCCCTTTTGTTGTTCTTTTCACCTCCCCCCCCCACTTCACTTGCTCAAAGCCTATTACATTTCTAAACTTTGCCAGTTCTAATGAAAGGTTGCAGACCTAAAACGTTAACTGTTTTTCTTTCGCGCGCGCTCTCGCACTCTCTCCCCTCTAATAAAATGTTAATTCTGGTCCTCTCTCCAAAGATGCTGCCAGACCTGAGTATTTCCAGTACCGCAGTATTTTGCTTTTGTCTTGATGTCTTGGCAATGACAGTGAGTCTCAGCAGACTATTGGACTGTGGGGGTATCGCAACTTGGCCCAATCATGAGCCAGCCCAATGTCCATACATTTCCAGCAGAGATCACTGGACAGAAAATGAGAACCTTGACTATGTTTTTTTTTCTCTCTCTCTTTCTCCTTTCTCTCTCTGTCTCTGTCTCTCTAGGACATGCATGCTTAGGCCATTTTTTAATAAAAAGAATGAGACCCAAGTTATTTTAACTGATGCTGGATTGTTTGAAGTTGTT
Source organism: Heterodontus francisci (assembly GCF_036365525.1). NCBI lineage: Eukaryota > Metazoa > Chordata > Chondrichthyes > Heterodontiformes > Heterodontidae > Heterodontus > Heterodontus francisci. The sequence continues at coordinate 27,343,185 of NC_090393.1, read as the reverse complement.
TATTTCTGTGATGCTCCTGTCCTTTATTTGAAGTTCCTCAGGAATTAGGCTGTGTGTAATCAGATAGTGAAAAATGAGCACACCAAGTTCAACTTGAAGAGCTTTTGTGTTCTGAGGCGAATGAAGAAACTATTATGGTAATGAATATTCATAGGATATTAATGAAAGTCTGACAAATACTAGCATTGTAATGAGCAACTTTCAAACGATCACTGTCTTCACTGGGTTAATGTAACACTGCATTTTAACAAGTAAATATTTAGCTATGCATAATGCAAATTGGTTTCACATATTAAAGTTCTAAATTATTAATGCTATAATTGTAGAATGTGCAGTGAAGACTCGCATTGCTTATCTAAAACATCCTGTAGAAATGAGAGAATTCGCTGCTGAAATTGGGCAACATATAAAGTCATATAATGATTTTTTGGTAAGAGTAATTTTATAATTTGGATACCAAGTGTTTGAGGACCTCTCAATGATTTCTTGTCAATTTCTAGATAAATTAACATTAAATATATTAAATCTCTTGGAAAACAGAACCTACCATTTACCAATTGCAGTTAAATGGTAGAAGAATGAGAACTTGATGACACAGCACATTTGTACATTTATACAGAGTCACCAAATAGTTTAATGCCAATTTGTGCTTGCATTGAACCCACAAGATTAATTCCTTAACCTGGCTAATCTGTCAAATCTTTTGTCTGCACGTGGAAAGCATCATCCTTTACCACCTAAGTCATCCTGGGTTTAACATCCCTGAAGCAGCTCAGAGGCCTAGGGGTATATTACTTGCTCTTCCTAGAGACGGGTGGGGGGTTGGTGTGATGTTGGAGAGGAGGGGACCTAAAGAAGGCGAGTCAATAAGTAACAAAAAGGTTGATAAAAATTGAAGTATAAGCTGCCCTGAAAGCCAAGTTAATGTATCCAGTGAGTACTGAGCCATACAAATCAGGAAGGTGCCAGGTTCACATTGCAGGCCATGCTTGCAACTGGCTGCAGAACCCTTTGGCTAAGGAGGGGAAAAAGCAGACGGGATCCCCATAATGAATAGCCTTGTGCTGGACATTGAAACTGTTTGATCCTATTTACTGGTGAGTCTGACTGATCCTTCCCACAACCTCCTTCACTCACAAAGACTGTTTACTAATGCTAGTGAGCAGTTTTTACTCTGTATGACTGGTGGAGTGAGCTGCACACAAAAGACTACCTGGAGTGCCACTGCACAAGTACATTCATGTGAGAATGCTGGTTGATGTGCCTCACTTGCATCAGTTCACTGAGCACAAATGGTGCAAACAGTTCAGGGCCTGTCCCCTATTCAAATCCCAAAGAAGTCATCAGAAATGCTTTTCCTGTTTAGTGTATACCATGTGATTTAGTTTGTGCTTACAGACCGAAACCGCTGCTAGAATAAGCTGTTAAAAATATTTATAGCTTTCAGTAGCAGAAACTTGTATAGAGATTTTAACACTGTGCCTTCTAGTCAGTATTAACCTATGTTTATCTTTATTTTGTTATTCCAAGATTTAAGAGCATATTCCAAGATGGTCCACATTCAGCTGAAGACTCCTACATTGTAATTTAAAAAAAAAATTACAAATGAATTTTAAAAAGTCACGCGAAGTTGCCAGCCTTCCAATCAGACAGCAACCTCCTCCATAACTTCCAAGGCCAGGTGTTGATACAACAACAACCTGCATTTACATAGTGCCTTTAAAATAGAGAAACATATCTCAAGGTGCTGCCCAGCAGAGTTATCAAACAAAATTTGGCATCACTCACCCCGGCTCTCTGTTTCCCTGCTTCTTGTGGCCCATTCACGTGATCAGTTTGGTTCATGAAAGGCAAAGATTGAGTTGAAGAATGAGTATCCTAAGGCTCTCCTCTCCAGACTGAAGGTGAATTTATCATTGACTTGGAAACGAGCCATACTGTTTGAAAACTCCCATCTCTGGTGCCGACTGAGCTAATTGACTTGGGGCGGGTTGGTGATGTGGCAGTGCAACTGGCTTCACTGGCTCTGGATTAGAGAGGGGGGAAATGTCAGCCAGAATTCCCACTCTTGTTGCCATCGATTTGAAATACCTGCATGGATATGTGGCAAGGGTGGCATTGGCCTGGATTTTCCTTCCCCCTACCCCTTTCCCAGTATCAACACTCAATGTCCAAACTTGCACATAAAAAATAACCACTCCACTGAAGTACCTGAAAGCCTTTGAAACTATATACCCAACATGAGACATTGTCTTTTGAGAGATGTGGGGAGGGGATATTAGATGAGGGAAATATCAACTTAAAATGGGCCGTTCTCAGTAGTGCTCTTTCATCTTATCAATCATGAAAAGAAAAATTAGTTAACTTTTGAACATGGTGCAGCTCCGATGCTGTGTACTGTGATGTGTTTATACATGGTGCCACATAGGCTCTGACATTTCAGATGGTCAATGAAACACTGAACAAATGATAGTTGTTTCTGCAATATTACTGTATTATAGAATGTTTTGTGTTGTGTCTGTTGAAAATACCCTCTTAAACATTTTATTTGTAAAGGTATTTTAACATGGTTTTGGCAAATGCGGCGCAGTGGTTAGCACCGCAGCCTCACAGCTCCAGTGACCCGGGTTCAGTTCTGGGTACTGCCTGTGTGGAGTTTGCCAGTTCTCCGTGTCTGCATGGGTTTTCGCCGGGTGCTCCGGTTTACTCCCACAGCCAAAGACTTGCAGGTTGATGGGTAAATTGGCCATTATAAATTGCCCCTAGTACAGGTAGGTGGTAGAGGAATATAGGGACAGGTGGGGATGTGGTAGGAATATGGGCTTAGCGTAGGATTAGTATAGATGGGTGGTTGATGGTCGGCGCAGACTCGGTGAGCCGAAGGGCCTGTTTCAGTGCTGTATCTCTAAATAAAATAAAATAAAAAGTGTGGTGTTTAGGTACCAGCCTGGAAAGTCTCTCTTCTTTTGCCACTTAACTGCGCTCACTTTGCCTGACAGTAGATCATTTCAGGACCAGTAATTTGGCATAGCCACTAATTCAGATGCCAGTGGCCTGCTTGTGTGCTGTTTGGTAGAAACACAATGGAATGATGCTAGGTCATAATGAGGTCTGTATGACTTTGTAGTTGAGCATGTGATTATGGAGGAAATTGCATTGAACTAAATGGTATGATTGTCTTAGTTTGAAATTGGAAATAGTCTGTAATAAAACAAAAAATAAGGTCACAAATTTTAACTCGACTTAGTTAACCAATAAAGCCTTGGTATAAATTGTTTTAACCCTGCAATCCCCCACCCCCAACCCGTTCACCAAAGAATCTGGTAGTCACAGCAGGGCCATGTTGTGGTGGGATGACTTGATAAAATTACATGTTAAGAATCTTTCGGCACATGCATCAATTTTTGCAAGAGTTTACCTGCTTTGCAAAATCAGTGATTCACAAATTGTTTCAGATGAGCACTTTATTGCTGCATTGTTTAAAAAAAAAACACAATTTGAATTTGAGATTGTGCAGAGAGCTCAGCACTTTCAAATTGCAATATTTCATCTTCCATACATTACTCATTCTGCTGTCACCGACAAGCAGCTCAACTGATGTGATGTACGGGGAAGTTGCCTTCAGACCTAGGGCCTATTGAGTTGAAATTATTTAGAAAAAACAAAGGTGACGCTCATTTCTTTGCTTCAAAGAAGATTCATGTATTAATTCATTTGTATCTTGTGCAGTTTGAGTGTAGTCTTCCTTGTGTTGGATACCTGTTCCTCCTGAGACTAATATGATAGACTGGAGCCTGCTTTGTCAGTATCACTGGATAGCCAGCTGATAACAACATCTATCAACTGTGCTTCCAATTTGTCCTTCCTCTTTCAAGAATCATCAAGGTGCCTTCCGAGGCATCTTTGACAGAGCTGGAGCCCTGCATGCGGGGAATCTGAAATTTGAGTGATTACTATGCTGTGGCCATGTGTGTGCAATATCTTCTGTGATATTATACATGAATTGCTTTCAGACCCTTGTAATAAAATACAAGAGCTACATAATTGCCAATAATTTGCTATCTTGAGTAACATTTAAGCAGTGGATAGCGTGCAGTACATTTTAGTCCTGTCATGAAACTCAGTCTTCTGTTCTTGCCTGAACTTGCATTTTTGCTTCAGATAATGTAGAAGCTTCTAGCAATCCTGCTATACAGCTCATTGCCTCATTTGTTTAGCAGCTGGCATGTACTCAGCTGGCACCACTGGCCACTTCATACCAAATGATAAAATTTCACAAAACTAGCAACAACAAAAGGTTAGCAGTTTACAAATGAATTATTGACAAAACAAGATCTATATTTTAATATGCTGCACGCAGGAGCAGTCTTTCCCTGTTGATTATGCATTTAGCCCTCTTCTATTCCTACACACACAACCCTCTCATGAAATTTATTTGGAGCCTTAGAAACTTTTTGCATGACGCATCGCGATGGCCATCAATGGTGTTGAAACCAAAAGCTGCAGAAAGTTTTTGCTTTTTTTTTTTGAAATGTTCTAACTCGTTCAACTCTGGGCAGAGCATGGGCACTCAGTGGATGTTTTTCTATTATTTTTGTATAATGTACTTTTTCCTAACATTCATAATGATGGTAATGGATTTTTCACTCATTGTACAGTGCATGTTGAATAAACCTCCATTTTTCTTTTTGCTTTTGAGAGGTTCTTTTACTTTTCTCTTGCTCCACCCTAGTTTCTATATGGGCCTTTACCCCTTCCCCCACCTTTCCTCTCTTTCCACCCCCCCCCCCCCCCACCCCCGCACTCTTACCACCTGTTCCCCAGACCATCATCTGTGCAAAAAGAGCAGTTGAGCAGCTTATTTTCTAGCCTGTGCCCACATTGCTCTTAGCTGACTGCCGTGAATAGAACAAAAACAGTCTGGTACAGGTACTATTTCTCATTTTCTCTCCATTCTGTGCCGACCTGCACAACACTACTAAAACTGGGGACTTACTGGATTGGGAGATCTAACTTGCATTTCCCCTTTCTGTCATATTGTGAATTGGTCCTTGCAATGTGCAAAGCTTAGTTTTTATCTAATTATTTCCCTTCTCCCTGACAGAAGGGATATTTTAAACCATGTTGCAGAAGACACACTGCATTAAACCCCCGGGCTTTCTTCTTTACATAATAGGAACTGAGTGCAAGATTGTTCCCATTCCAACTTTCTACTTGCTCTGTATCTTTTCAGCAGTGGATACTGCTTGGTCCAAAAGGTCAGAACTTATTCCGGAGAATGTAGATTATACTATTGTGACATCAGAAAAGACCAAGTATAAATGCAATTATATTTTTATTGAAAGAAAATTAGGAGATCTTAGTGTTGGCTATTTATAATACAGGGGAAGGCCATGAGAAGAGGAGGCATTCAATGTAAACAGGTACACTTCATTTACTTATTTAATTACTTGTTCTTCTCTCTCAGGTCCGTGAGATCCTCGGCCACTGCTCCTGTCCATCACAGTTCCCTATGACCAAAGTATCTGAGGGTAAATATAAAGTCGGTGAGACCAGCACATTGATCTTCATCAGAGTAAGCCTTGTGCTATAACCATTTTAATTTTGTATGATAAGCATCAGTAGACTTTGTCCATACTTGTTTTGCAATGAAGGCAGTCAAAGGTTGGCTGTGTCAATCATCTAGCAGAATTTCAGCTCAGACGCCCAAGCACAAAGGCAGTCATTTTTAGAATGTTTGTGGGTGAGCCTCTATTTCCTAACAAATATCGTTTCTCTTATAAATGCAAGTTCAGGCATTTTAGTTGCGACTCTCCAAGACTCTGCTGCTAGGTGATGTGAAAGAGAGAATCCAACCCCAGGAGGAAAGTGACTGGCCATCTTAAAAACAGCCACTTATTGGAAATGACTTGTATTGGGACATTCAAAGGTTTCACTAACTTGAGAGACTTTTGGAATGAGAAAATACAAAAAAAACCTCCGTGCTGTGCAGCTGATGGAAAATCAAAATTCATTGTTTATTTCATGGGCTGCACTGCAGCATAATTTCAATACAATTTTGGTATTTTTATTTCATATAATCTGGAATGCACTGCCTGAAAGGGTGGTGGAAGCGGATTCAGTAGTAACTTTCAAAGAGAATTGGATAAATACTGGAAGGGGAAAAAGAATTGCAGGGTTATGGAGAAAGTTTATGATTTAATGTCAAAGAGCTGGTACTGACATGATGGGTCGAATGGGCTCATTATGTACTGTTATGATTCTGTAATGGCTGATGAAGTCATAGAATGATAGAAATTACATCACATCAGATGGTCATTCAGCCTCAATACCTGTACCTGTGGTGCCAGCTCTTCAGCTGGCATTATGCACCCAAATGCCATTTTTGTTCTTATCCTATTATTCTTCCTATTTCAAAGATGTATTCAGTTCTCTAATAAAATCATAGAAAGGAATGAATGAATATTCAGCAGGCTTGCTGGTTGTGGGGTTGTTTTATTTAACCCTTTTCCAGATGCTTTCAATTTCTGCCTGTGTGGAGTTTGCAAGTTCTCCCTGTGTCTGCGTGGGTTTCCTCCGGGTGCTCCGGTTTCCTCCCACAAGCCAAAAGACTTGCAGGTTGGTAGGTAAATTGGCCATTATAAATTGTCACTAGTATAGGTAGGTGGTAGGGAAATATAGGGACAGGTGGGGATGTTTGGTAGGAATATGGGATTAGTGTAGGATTAGTATAAATGGGTGGTTGATGGTCGGCATAGACTCGGTGGGCCGAAGGGCCTGTTTCAGTGCTGTATCACTAAACTAAAACTAAAAAACTAAACTTCACTGCAAATGTGTGCGTGTAGATGAAGTGGCAGCAATATTACTAAATCATATATCCTGGAACTGGAAAAATAAACAGAAGTAAATCAAATTATTGAAATTTGTAGAACTGGGGTGAGGGATGATTAAATGAGCAGGGTGGCACAGTAAATTACTGCATTTGCCTTTCCGCTCTTGGCATAAGTTGGAACCCAGCCCAGATCTACTCCCTGTAAAAAGTCATGCACAAAATGAGTTTTGGGAATTTCAACCCATTACCTCATGCAAATCACAAAACCAACAGCATTCAACAATAAATAGTGCATCTCTAATTATTACTCAAGAGCGGAGGAATGGAATGAGCCTGGAAATGTACATCAAGGTTGGTTCCAGCAAGGGCTGAAGATTATCAGAGGGGAAGGTCATGGGGAGGCATGTTGTGCCAGAGTATAGACAGTCTGAGGACCAAGTGGAACACAAACAGGCCATGAAGTGAATGGGCACAGGAAACGGGAGTAAAGAACAAAACGACTTACCTTGTTTGTATTTTCTGGAATGGTTTTCCAGAATATTTGGTTCATGCTAAGCACAGGATGCTGCTTGATACCTGGACCAATCATCAACTCTCCACCCATTACACTATCCTGTATATCTCTACATTTGTATAGTTAAAAGGTTTAGTAGTATAAATGGATAACCACTAAAAGAGCAGGTTTGCTCCGAGGTCTAAATGATGGTAGATGTGTGAAATGACAATATCAAACTGATGGAATATTTTACCCTCTATCAGATGTGTGCTATGCCTAACTTTGGATTGCTTAATGATGTGTATGTCTACTTTGACCCTTCTCTATGTGATGGGCAGTGACCATGTTTTAATGTTGCTTCTATAGCCCCTCAATCTCACCCATGACGTCTCAAGACGGAACTTAAAGAAAAGTACAGCTTAATTAAATATTTAGAAACCATTTATTTACTGGTAATGGATCAGGGATAAACTAAAAATTTTCCTTTGTTTCTGCAGGTTCTGAGAAATCATGTGATGGTGCGTGTTGGAGGTGGCTGGGATACACTTGAGCATTACCTGAACAAGCATGATCCCTGTAGATGTGCCTCACAGTGTAAGTGTGTGCAGTAAGGTGGATTCCACTACTTGACATCTCTTTGTTTCTTTTTCAAACCTCCCAGTTAGTTCTCATTAGAAAGTTTTGACAATTTTGCATTCAAAGTGAAAGTAAACAAGAGGCTGACAAAACATCAGGTTTATATTTACTAATGTGTTTTTTCCATTTTTAAAGGTACTTTGTAAATGCAAGTTGTAATATAGAACTATTCAGAAAGCTGATAACTGAGATCCACTGACATTCTTCTAAAGGACCCATTTTATAGAACAGCATTGATATCATAAGTGTTGAACACATCCAGTTGTTGCAAAGTATTTACAGCACTGAAACTGGCCTTTCATTCCATTGGTTTATGATCCACACAAGCCCCCTCTCACCCCCTTCATCTAACCCCATCAACATATCCTTCTATTCCTTTCTCTCTCATGTGCTTATCTAGCTTCCCCTTGAATGTATCTATGCTAATTGCCTTACCTACTCCCTGCGGTAGCAAGTTCCATATTTTAGCCACTCTCTGGGTAAAGAAGTTTCTCCTGAATTCACTATTGGATTTATTAGCGACTGTCTTTAATTATGGTCCTTCGCTCTGGTCTCACCCGCAAGTGGAAATGTCTTCTCTACATCTCTCTCCTCCAACCTTTACATAATTTTGAAGACTTCGGTGAGGTCATTGCTCAACCTCCTTTCTAGAGAAAAGAGCCTCAGCCTTTGCAAAGGTGTAAGACAATGATATGTAGAAATCATTCAGATGAACTGATCACAAATCCAGATTTCAACCACTGATAGCTTTATGTTTCAATTGATTTTCAAACTTATTCAAAAAGGCTCCCCCAGTGGCTTAATTAGGAAAGGCAGTGTATACAAGCACTATACAGACCAGGTGGCCCTGAGTTTGAATTCTGCTCTGTGAAGAGTTAGACAAATGTACACTGGGTCATAGGAATTTGTCTCAGTATCCTTAATAAGGGAGGGAAAAATGAGTTATGTTTCCTGCTCCTGATAGTCATCCAATGATTGTTGCTGGAAGTGAGTGGGTGTCAAGTGAGAACATGATTGGGCTTGATTGTGAGACCCTAGTTGAATAGCCTTGTACAGAAACATTAAACTCATATTGCTCATAAGGAGTGACAAATGATTTCCTGTCATCAAGCTTCTACTTGTTCTACTGAGTAGAACTGCTGCAGCTACATAACCTGTTACACTCTGTGTGCTTTTAGCCTACAGTGATATTCTCTCTTGGAAACAATAAAAACCTTTGAAGAGATTTCAATCTAAGTGGTGGTGCAATTATGAAAACCCTGTGAGCTAATCCTTGTAATCTAATTTTATTAAATGGAATTTTCCAATGCTCCACCCTCCTCTCCTCCTAAAAGTGTTGGTTTTGTTCTATGGTACATTTTCATGGATCCTGGTAGTCTAGCAGTACCTCGGTTACATAGCCATTTCTCATGTGTGCCTAGATGGCAAATGCTAGTGATCCAGCTATCACAACCAAAGCTATTCCTGTCCTTGTAAGGGTCACTAATTAGTGATTGGGGTAAAGACTTTAGTTGTTTCTTTTTCCCTAACCACCTTCTTGGCCTGGGGTTGCTGATTTGCTGTAGCAGCTAAGATCTCCTAACCCAGCACCAACTAAGGATCGTACCTGGAATTGCCCTGATCTGTACTCCTTAGTTTTGTACTGGATAATACCTTTATCTTCTAGACCATTGGGTTAATTTGTTCTTACTTTGAATGTCTTGCTCTGCTTTTTTCCCAACTTGTTTTTATTTCCTTAATCTCCCTAGATTTACAGCCAAGAGAGTAAACGATGAGCAATAAACATTGGTCGCATAGATTACATAGAATATACAGCACAGAAACAGGCCATTAGGCCAACTGCTCCATACTGTTTATTCTTCAGATGAGCCTCCTCCCATCCTTGTTCATCTAATCCTATTTGCAAAACCTTTGTTTCCTTTCTCCCTCAGTGTTTATCTAGCCACAGAAGTTCTGAAGAACAGGATTCATGCTATACCTCTCCTAAGTATCCGTCCACTTACATCCCAACATTCTGCCTACTGTGGAGGACTTTACTAGTTGTGGGCAACCTCTGCCTTGCTCACTGGCACTTTTAATACTCCTTTATAAACATGTATATTCAAATTGGCACTGAGTGGAGTGCATGTCAACTCTAAGACCAGCTGGTTACTGGACCAAATGATACATGTCTATGTGGGGGGTGGGGTGGAGCGGGGGGGGGTGGGGGGTGGAGAATAGGTAAAGCATTTGGATACGAAAGTGAATTTGCAGAGGATAGAATGGGTTCATCAAGGAAAGGACACCACTCGTTTGTTCCTGTTTCTGCTCCTGACTCTCCAATGCTGCCCTCTTTTTGTCCGCCAGTTACTGCATTATATTCTTATGTGCTGGGCTCACCTGTTTGACCTGAGTCAAGTGTGTAATATCTGATCTCCATGCTGCAGCCTACGGGTGCATGAATCTTAAATCCACCAATAGTGATGAAACGGAGAACTAACAATGCTAGTTGCATCAAATTTGCATAGGTGAGCATGGTTGCATAAAAATACAAGTGCAAATGAAACACAGTTGCAGTCTTGCAGCTTAAGCCGACTTCTTCTATGAGCTGTGTCCTGGCCATTGGTGCCCGGCAATGAGCTGAGTTGGGCCCAAGTGAGACAAAAGGAAGCCATTCAGTATGGATAGTTTCCACCCCCATTATGAGCACTGAAGGAGTAGTTGCTTCTCTTGCTCCCCCCACTAGTTCTGTGCCTGTGGAGGGGAACAGTTACTTACCACTAAACATCCTCTCTGCTGCTTTGAGCTGACCACTGGGAGATACACAGGAGCAGATCAAGGATGACTCTGATTTTCTCCCCTACCCGCCTCTTTATGGGACAGAGCCTGACATCTGCACAGTCCTTTCCCATGGTGTTGCAGCTGACAGCACGAGCATGTTGGTTGGTGGGGGAGAAGAGAGAGTGAGTGGAGAAGAGCCTATATCCCATCACTGCATGACACAGCACATTGAAACTCCAATGATGTGTGTCACCTCTTCCCTTTTGGAGTTCATGCCAGCACAAATTCAGTGCACATATATCGGCCAGAATATAGCACTGTCAAGTGTTTGCATTTCATCTAATGTTGAGTCTGATCGATAATATGACTGTGGCATAAGCTGTTCGATAAATAGCTTTACTGGGACCTATCCATCTGTTCACCCATCATTCAGTAATGAACAAAACATGCCATTCATCGCTAATTAAAAGAATGATTAGAAAATCCATTATTCAGTGACCAATATTCATTTTCAATGTTGCGCAGTCTGATTCATCACTGAACTCTGCTTGCCACTTCTATAATACCTGCATTTTTATCAGATTGCCACAATTCTTAGCATTGCATTCTTAAATGGTTGTGCATTCTCTTGCATGGAGGATTGCACATAGGCTGCAGAGTATTCTAAGGCAGTCATATAGGCTACTGTTTATCATATCAATATTATGTTGTGTTCTTGAAACATAGCCTAGCCTCTGCAGTTCTATATAATGCACATAGCCAGTGCCATCCTGATGGCTGAGACCAAGGGGGTGAAATTCAACTTCAGGGATGCACGATAGGTGATAGCGGATTGGTTACCTGTTGTGTAACCTGCCCAATCTTCCTTCCCATTGAAATCAGCTGAAAGGAAAATCGGGTGTGTGCAAAATGGCCATCACCTGTTTTGCGCCCTCACTGAAGTTGAATTTCACCCCTTCCTCCTCTGAGTCATTAAGCCAGGAAAGGTCCCAGGTTCACACATCTGTCTATGCTGAATTTGCTGAGCTTGCTGAAGACAGCAGTAAGAGCACCACGATTAGCCACTCCAGCACTGGGTTGTGCAAAGCAAAGTTGAGCAGGAATTTCACTTTTGATTGCCAAACAACATCTTGTCCTCGAACTGCAAGTGTATAAGTTGGGAAGAGGCTCATGTGGAGCATAAACACTCCAAATCCCCTGTTTCAGTGCTGTAAATTGTATGTTCCACGCCTTTCTTATCTCTAGACCTGACTATTCCAACTTCCATCTTCCATAAACTTGAAGGCATCCAAAATTCTGCTGCCGGTGTTTTAATTTGCACCATCTCCCCTGTACTTGCTGTCCTACATTGGCTCCCAGTTAAACCATAGAAAATTTACATGATAGAAGGAGGCTATTTGGCCCATGGTGCCAGTTGATGAGTTACCCAACCTAATCCCACAGTCCTCTCCTGGGTCTATAGCCTTGCATGTCATAGCTGCTGGACATCCGAGAACTTTTTAAATGTGATCAGAGTTTCTGCCTCTACTACGCTTTCAGGCAGTGAATTCCAGGTCCCTACCACTCTGGATGAAAATATGTTTCCTCATCTCTCCTCTATTCCTCCTTTAAATCTATGCCCTCTATTTTTCACCCCTCCACTAAGGTAAATCCCTATTTACTGTATCTAGGTTCCTCCATAATTTTATAGACCTCAATTAAGTCACCCCTCAGCCTCCTGTTCCAAGGTAAACAACCCCAACTTATGCAATCTTTCCTCATTGCTAAAGTTTTCCAGCCCTGAAAACATCCTCGTAAATCTCCTTTTCACCTTCTCCAGTGCAATCACTTCTTTCCTGTAATGTGACTAGAACCATATACTGTACTCAAGCTGTGGTGTAACTATTGTATACAGTTCTAGCATAACCTCCCTGCTCTTATATTCTATGCCTTGGCTAATAAAGGAAAGCATGCCATATGCCGCCTTAACCACCTTATTGACCTGTCCTTCTACCTTTAAGGATCTGTGGACATGCACTCCAAGGTCCCTCTGTTCCTCCACACTACTCGTATCCTCCTATGTATTATGTATTCCTTGCCTTGTTGCATCTCCCAAAATGCATGAACACTCACTTCTCCAGATTGAATTCCATTTTCACTTTTTTGCTCAACTGACCAGGCCATCTATATCTTCCTGCAGTCTAAAGCTTTCCTCACATTGCCAACCACACAGCCAATTTTTGTATCATCTGCAAAACTGGTGGTCTCCATGGAGACCACTAACAAACGAAAAGGTTCAAATCCACCAATTGATCCCAATTTAGGAAACCAAATCAAATGGACAAGATTCCACTTTTATAAATTTTACATTAACAACCAACATAAATTACACATGAAGCAACAGACAGATCCCAGTAAATATTAGAATTGCACCTTTATTATCAGATACAACAGAGATGGGTCTCGTGGTTTCACTGGGCAGACTACCCAGCAAATATGGCAACAATTACAGTCACAGTTCTTCACAATTCTGAAGTTGCTCAGGTAGATTTTTGGCTCCTTCCTTCAAGGATTTAGCCACTGTTCTCCTGACAGCAGTTCCCTCTCAATCCACTGGTGTGGTCTTCACCAAAAGGTGTACTTCTCCAGAACTTTCTCAGCTTTGCTCACGACAGTCTTGATGGCGTGGATTTACCAGTCTTCCTTTTATCTGAGTCCTTCAGTGACAATTTGTGCACCGCATGGCCAGGACTGGTTAGTCGGCTACTTTAAGTAACAGAAACAGCTCCTGGATTCAGTCTTCACCTTCTTCTGTTTGCAAGCGCTCCAATCCTACCTGATCTGCCTCATCTGGGGAGGACTCTGTCTCCTTTTATCTGGTTCTAACCAGTGTCAGGTTTCCACAGAAACCTGAAGTTGTTTTTCGAGCTTCTGTTTTAGTTTTTAGGTTCCGTTTGTTTCAATTCTAGTTTCCTCTCCATTAGGGTCTTTAAAAAAAAACAAGCTTTGCAACCGTGGATTCCATCACACGTGCCCCTGCTCCTGGAATACTGTGCAGTTTTGGTCTCCATGGCCAGAATTTTATGCCCTCCCAAAGAGCGGGAAGGTGGTGGGGGCGTAAAATAGAGCGGGAGGCTTGGGGGCCCTTTCCAACCCGCTCCTGCGTTTGCCACCACTTTACACAGGGAGGCGGCGGCGCAAAACAGCCCGCCTACCCCAGGCCAATCAAGGCCCTGAGTGGCCACTTAACAGCCACTTAACAACTTGGGATTTTACCTATGGCTGGTCGGGCGGCCCGGGCCCAAGAGATGCTGCCTGTCAAAATCAAGCGGCTTTCTGACGGCCTGGGCTGGGGGGTGGGTGGTGGAGCCTCATGATCTGGCACCCTTTGTCCGACAGAAGGCCCGCCCAAACAACACGCGCCCCCCCCCCCCCCCCCAATATCCCCATCCTCCCAAAAGACCACCATTGCCTCACCAGGGCTTGACCGATCGTCCCCGGCGAGGCAACAATAACTTACCTTGGTTCCAGGGCTCCCCGACATCATCTTTTTGATGGCTGGGTTGCAGTCCCAGCAGTGGCCACCGCTCCCAGTGGAGCTGTTGGGACTAAGAGCTGCCTGAAGCTGATTGGCCAGCACCTCTGTTAGGCAGGACTTCCTGCCTCAATGAGGTAGATGTCCCGCCTCAGACCAATTAAAGGCCTGGGAACCGCAAAATGTGGATTGGATCCCCAGACCAGGCAGAGGTGGGTTCGCCCCCGACTTTTCAGTCAGTGGACGGCTCCCAACTGCCAAAAGGAAAATTCCGGCCCATATTTAAGGAAGGAGGCCTTGGAGGCAATACAGTGCAGGTTCATTAGATGGGTATCAGGTATGAGAGGGTTGTCCTATGATGACTGGCTGAGTAAATTGGGCCTATACTTTGGAGTTTAGAAGAATGAGAGGTGATCTCCTTGTAACAGATTCTGAAGGGGCTTGGCAGGGTAGGCACTGAGAAGTTGTTTCCCCTGGCTAGGAATCTAGAACATGCGGCACAGTCTCAGGATAAGGGGACAATGATTTAAGATTGAGATGAGAAATTTCTTCAGCAAAGGTTTGTGAACCTTTGGAATTTTCTATCCCAGAGGGTAGTGGCCGCTCATTATTGCATATATTTAAGGCTGGGTTAGGCAGCTTTTTGGTCTCAGAATCAAGGGATATGAGGAGTGGATGGGAAAATTGAGTTGAAGCCCAAGATCAGCCATGATCATATTAAATGGTGGGGCAGGCTCAACTGACATATGGTCTACTCCTCGTATTTCTTATGTTCTTGTATTCTACGTTTGAGTCTAAATCGTTAATATAAATTACAAAAAGAAGGGACCAAGTATTGAGTCCTGTGGAACCCAATTGGTAGCAGCCTTCCAATCACAAAAACACCTGTCAGCTATTACCCTTTTGCTTCCTGCCATTAAGTCAATTTTGAATCCAATTTGCCACTCTCCCTTCGATTCCAAGGCCTTTTACATTTTTGACCAGCTTGCCATATGGGACCTTGTCAAAATCCTTGCTAAAATCCATGTAGGCTACATCCACCACACTGCCCTCATCAACCTTACTCGACACCTCAAAAAATTCAATCAGGTTAGACATGACCTTGCTTTAACAAATTAGATTAGATTAGATTAGAATATTACAGCGCAGTACAGGCCCTTCGGCCCTCGATGTTGCGCCGATCATCTGACCTACACTATTCCATTTACATCCATATGTCTATCCAATGACCACTTAAATGCCCTTAAAGTTGGCGAGTCTACTACTGTTGCAGGCAGGGCGTTCCACGCCCCTACTACTCTCTGCGTAAAGAAACTACCTCTGACATCTGTCCTATATCTTTCACCCCTCAACTTAAAGCTATGTCCCCTCGTGTTTGCCATCCTCATCCGAGGAAAAAGACTCTCACTATCCACCCTATCTAACCCTCTGATTATCTTGTATGTCTCTATTAAGTCACCTCTCCTCCTCCTTCTCTCTAACGAAAACAACCCCAAGTCCTTCAGCCTTTCCTCGTAAGACCTTCCTTCCATACCAGGCAACATCCTAGTAAATCTCCTCTGCACCCTTTCCAAAGCTTCCACATCCTTCCTATAATGCGGTGACCAGAACTGCACGCAATACACAAGGTGCGGCCTCACCAGAGTTTTGTACAGCTGCATCATGACCTCGTGGCTCCGAAACTCGATCCCCCTACTAATAAAAGCTAACACACCATATGCCTTCTTAACAGCCCTATTAACCTGGGTAGCAACTTTCAGGGATTTATGTACCTGGATACCAAGATCTCCCTGCTCATCTACACTACCAAGAATCTTCCCATTAGCCCAGTACTCTGCATTGCTGTTACTCCTTCCAAAGTGAATCACCTCACACTTCTCCGCATTAAACTCCATTTGCCATCTCTCAGCCCAGCTCTGCAGCCTATCTATGTCCCTCTGTACCCTACAACACCCTTCGACACTATCCACAACTCCACCGACCTTCGTGTCATCCGCAAATTTACTAATCCACCCTTCTACACCCTCATCCAGGTCGTTTATAAAAATGACAAACAGCAGTGGCCCCAAAACAGAACCTTGCGGTACACCACTAGTAACTAAACTCCAGGATGAACATTTGCCATCAACCACCACCCTCTGTCTTCTTTCAGCTAGCCAATTTCTGATCCAAAGCTCTAAATCACCTTCAACCCCATACTTCCGTATTTTCTGCAATAGCCTACCGTGGGGAACCTTATCAAACGCCTTACTGAAATCCATATACACCACATCCACGGCTTTACCCTCATCCACCTGTTTGGTCACCTTCTCGAAAAACTCAATAAGGTTTGTGAGGCACGACCTACCTTTCACAAAACCGTGCTGACTATCGCAAATGAACTTATTCTTTTCAAGATGATTATAAATCCTGTCTCTTATAACCTTTTCCAACATTTTACCCACAACCGAAGTAAGGCTCACAGGTCTATAATTACCAGGGCTGTCTCTACTCCCCTTCTTGAACAAGGGGACAACATTTGCTATCCTCCAGTCCTCCGGCACTACTCCTGTCGACAATGACGACATAAAGATCAACAACAATGGCTCTGCAATCTCCTCCCTGGCTTCCCAGAGAATCCTAGGATAAATCCCATCTGGCCCAGGGGACTTATCTATTTTCACTCTTTCCAAAATTGCTAACACCTCCTCCTTGTGAATCTCAATCCCATCTAGCCTAGTAGGCTGTATCTCAGTAATCTCCTCGGCAACATTTTCTTTTTCTACTGTAAATACTGACGAAAAATATTCATTTAACGCTTCCCCTATCTCCTCTGATTCCGCACACAACTTCCCACTACTATCCTTGATTGGCCCTGTTCTAACTCATCATTCGTTTATTCCTGATATACCTATAGAAAGCCTTAGGGTTTTCTTTGATCCTATCCGCCAATGACTTCTCGTGTCCTCTCCTTGCTCTTCTTAGCCCTCCCTTTAGATCCTTCCTGGCTAGCTTGTAACTCTCAAGCGCCCTAACTGAGCCTTCACGTCTCATCCTAACATAAGCCGCCCTCTTCCTCTTGACAAGCGCTTCAACTTCTTGAGTAAACCACGGCTCCCTCGCTCGACAACTTCCTCCCTGCCTGACAGGTACATACTTATCAAGGACACGCATTAGCTGCTCCTTGAATAAGCTCCACATTTCGTTTGTGCCCATCCCCTGCAGTTTCCTTCCCCATCCTACACATCCTAAATCTTGCTTAATCGCGTCATAATTTCCTTACCCCCAGCTATAATTCTTGCCCTGCGGTATATACCTGTCCCTGCCCATCGCTAAGGTAAACCTAACCGAATTGTGATCACTATCGCCAAAGTGCTCACCTACATCTAAATCGAACACCTGGCCGGGTTCATTACCCAGTACCAAATCCAATGTGGCATCGCCCCTGGTTGGCCTGTCCACATACTGTGTCAGAAAACCCTCCTGCACACACTGGACAAAAACAGACCCATCTAAAGTACTCGAACTATAGTATTTCCAGTCAATATTTGGAAAGTTAAAGTCCCCCATAACCACTACCCTGTTACACTCGCTCCTGTCGAGAATCATCTTCGCTATCCTTTCCTCTACATCTCTGGAACTATTCGGAGGTCTATAGAAGACTCCCAACAGGGTGACCTCTCCTCTCCTGTTTCTAACCTCGGCCCATACTACCTCAGTAGACGAGTCCTCAAACGTCCTTTCTGCCGCTGTAATACTTTCCTTGATTAACAATGCCACACCCCCCCCTCTTTTACCCTCTTCTCTGTTCTTACTGAAACATCTAAATCCCGGAACCTGCAACATCCATTCCTGCCCCTGCTCTACCCATGTCTCTGAAATGGCCACAACATCAGGATCCCAGGTACCAACCCATGCTGCAAGCTCACCCACCTTATTCCGGATGCTCCTGGCGTTGAAGTAGACACACTTTAAACCAAATTCTTGCTTGCCAGTGCCCTCTTGCGTCCCTGTAACCTTATCCCCTACCTCACTACTCTCAACAGCCTGTACACTGGAACTACAATTTAGGTTCCCATTCCCCTGCTGATTTAGTTTAAACCCCCCCGAAGAGCACTAACAAATCTCCCCCCCAGGATATTGGTACCCCTCTGGTTCAGGTGAAGACCATCCTGTTTGTAGAGGTCCCACCTACCCCAGAAAGAGCCCCAATTATCCAGGAAACCAAAACCCTCCCTCCTACAGGGCGGCACAGTGGCGCAGTGGTTAGCACCGCAGCCTCACAGCTCCAGGGACCTGGGTTCGATTCCGGGTACTGCCTGTGTGGAGTTTGCAAGTTCTCCCTGTGTCTGCGTGGGTTTTCTCCGGGTGCTCCGGTTTCCTCCCACAAGCCAAAAGACTTGCAGGTTGATAGGTAAATTGGCCATTATAAAGTGTCACTAGTATAGGTAGGTGGTAGGGAAATATAGGGACAGGTGGGGATGTTTGGTAGGAATATGGGATTAGTGTAGGATTAGTATAAATGGGTGGTTGATGTTCGGCACAGACTCGGTGGGCCGAAGGGCCTGTTTCAGTGCTGTATCTCTAATCTAATCTACACCATCCCTGCAGCCACGTGTTCAACTCCTCTCTCTCCCTATTCCTCTCTTCGCTAGCATGTGGCACAGGCAACAACCCAGAGATAACAACTCTGGTTGTTCTCGCTCTAAGCTTCCTCCCTAGCTCCCTGAATTTCTGCCTTAAATCCCCATCTCTCTTCCTACCTATGTCGTTGGTGCCTATGTGGACCACGACTTGGGGGTGCTCCCCCTCCCCCTTAAGGATCCCAAAAACACGATCGGAGACATCACGTACCCTGGCACCTGGGAGGCAACACACCAACCGTGAGTCTCTCTCGTTCCCACAGAACCTCCTATCTGTTCCCCTAACTATGGAGTCCCCAATGACTAATGCTCTGCTCCTCTTCCCCTTTCCCTTCTGAGCAACAGGGACAGACTCTGTGCCAGAGACCTGTACCCCATTGCTTACCCCTGGTAAGTCGTCCCCCCCCAACAGTATCCAAAACGGTATACCTGTTGTTGAGGGAAACGGCCACAGGGGATCCCTGCACTGCCTGCTGGTTCCCTTTCCTTCCCCTGACGGTAACCCATCTACCTACTTCTTTTACCTGAGGTGTGACTGCCTCCCTGTAACTCCTGTCAATAATCCCCTCCGCCTCCCGAATGATCCGAAGTTCATCCAGCTCCAGCTCCAGTTCCCTAACGCGGTCTGCGACTGCCCAAATAAATAGTTTTCCCTTACCCAGCAGTCCCCTGGTCCTCCGAAACAAAAGGGGATTAACTTGTAACTTACTGAAATTGACCGCTCAGCTGAAAGTACGCTCCGCACCTCGTTCTGTCAAAGTGAAATTGACCGCTCAGCTGAAAGTCCGCTCCGCACCTCGTTCTGTCAAAGTGAAATTGACCGCTCAGCTGAAAGTCCGCTTTGCACCTCGTTCTGTCAAAGCTGGTCCTCGCAAAAAAAAAAAGCCATGCTGATTTTTCATGATTAATCTATTCCTTTCTAAATTAAGGTGTATATTGTCCCTCAGCATTGATTCCAATAATTTGCCCACAACAGAAATTAAGCTAACTGGCTTATCATTACTCAGATTATCCTTTCCTCCCTTTTTAAACAACAGTACAATACTAGCAGTCCACCAATTCTCTGGAACCACTCCTGTAGCCAAGGAAGATTGAAATATAATTGTCAGAGCCTCTGCAATTTATCTCCCTTGTTTCTCTTTAACAACCTGGAATATATTTCATTCGGGCCAGGTGATTTATCTACTTTCAAAGATGTCAAACCTTTCGGGTGGCACAGTGGTTAGCACCGCAGCCTCACAGCTCCAGGGAGCCGGGTTCAATTCTGGGTACTAGCTGTGCGGAGTTTGCAAGTTCTCCCTGTGACCGCGTGGGTTTTCGCCGGGTGCTCCGGTTTCCTCCCACAGCCAAAGACTTGCAGGTGATAGGTAAATTGGCCGTTGTAAATTGCCACTAGTGTAGGTAGGTGGTAGGGAATATGGGATTACTGTAAGGTTAGTATAAATGGGTGGTTGTTGGTTGGCACAAACTCGGTGGGCCGAAGGGCCTGTTTCAGTGCCGTATCTGTAAATAAATAAATAATGCTCTCCCTCACACATTTTTATTCCGTCCAATATTTCACTCTTCCTCAATTACAATGCCATCATTGGCCTCCATTTTTGTGAAGATGCCCAAAAAGTATTCATTAAGAACCTTACCCACATGCTTCATCTCCACACAGGTTACTTTTTTGGTCCCTAATGGGCCATGCTATTTCCGTAGCTATCCTCTTGCTCTTTATGTACTTAAAACCAGTTTGGGTTTTACTTGCCGGTATTTTTTCATGCTGTCACTTTCCTTTCCTAATTTCACATCTACATGTTCTGTACTCTCCTAGGCTTTCTCCAGTATTAAGCTCTCTGTGTCTGACATAAACTTCTCTTTTTTTTTTACTTTTCTTGCCTTCTATGCACCTTGATATCCAAAGGGCTCCTATTGCTCTGATGCCAATTTACCTTCAAGTAGCTGTTTCCATTCCACGTTTACTGAATCACTTAGCTGAGTAAAATTGGCCTTCCCCCAATTTAGAACCTTTACTCCTATTTTATGTTTGTCCTTTTACATAACTATGCTAAATCTAACTGAATTATGATCACTACCACAAAAGTGCTCTTCACTGACACTCCTTCCACCTGCCCAGCTTCATTCCCTAAAACTAAATCCAGAATTCCACCCCCCCAACACCCTTGTTGGGCTTGCCACATACTGGCGAAAGTTCTCCTGAATGCCATTTAGGAATTCTGTGCCCTCTGTATATTTTACACTGACTGCATCCCAGTTAGTAGGGTAATAGAAATCCCCCACTAATGTTGCCTTATTGGTCTTGCATTTGCCTACACATTTGCTCTTCTATCTACCTTGGACTGCTTGGAGGTCTATACACTCTCAGCATTGTGATTGCCTATTTTTTGTTCCCTATTTCAACCCATATAGCTCGTTTGATCTCTCTAACATATCTATTTTTTTAAAATTTATTTAGAGATACAGCACTGAAACAGGCCCTTCGGCCCACCAAGTCTGTGCCAACCAACAACCACCCATTTATACTAACCCTACAGTAATCCCATATTCCCTATCACCTCCCAACACTAGGGGCAATTTACAACAGCCAATTTACCTATCACCTGCAAGTCTTTTGGATGTGGGGGGAAACCGGAGCACCCGGCGAAAACCCACGCAGATACAGGGAGAACTTGCAAACTCTGCACAGGCAGTACCCAGAATCGAACCCGGGTCCCTGGAGCTGTGAGGCTGCGGTGCTAACCACTGCGCCGCCCAATAAAATATTCTAACAGCTGTAATTATTTCTTTTTATCCCCCTCTCTATCTTGTCTGAAAACACTGTAACCAGGAACTTTAAGCTACCAGTCCTGCCCCTCACTAAGCCATGTTTCAGTAATAGCTTAAAAAAAATGATACTTCCAAATGTCAATCTGTGCCCTCAGCTCATTTGCCTTATTCACTGTACACTTTTCTTTTAAGTATATGCCATTAAGCACAACTCCTTTTATATCTATTTTTCCAACCTTTGTTGGCTCTGCCTTCTGAACTCTTGCTAATTTTCTGCCTTCCATTTCCAGCTCTGCTGTTCTCCCTTCTGAATCTATACTCAGCTTCCCATCCCCTGCCTAACTAGTTTAAACCCTCCCCAACAGCTCTAGCAAACCTGCCGCAAGGATATTGATCCCAGCCCTGTTGAGGTGTAACCTGTACAGCTGGTACAGATCCCACCTTTCCCAGAACTGGTCCCATGGCCTCAAGAATCTAAAGCCCTCCCTCTTGCACCATCTCTCCAGCTACACATTCATCTGCTCTGTTCTCCCATTTCTGACTTTAACCCTTTTTCTAACTGTCATTGGTACTGATATGGACCATGACCTCTTCCTTCAGCATGTTCTACAGCAACTCCATGATATCCTTGACCCTGGCACCAGGGAGGCAAAATACCATCCTGGAATCACATTTGCTCCCCTAACTATGGAACTATAGCTCTCTTGACCGTTCTCCTTCCTCCCTGTATAGCTGAGCCACCCATGGTGCTATGCTTTTGGTTCTGGCTGCGTTTCCACTCCATCATTGTTCAGAACTGAGTACTGGTTAGAGAGCAAGATGCTCTTGGGTCTCCTGAACTACCTGCCTGTTCTTAATTTATCTGTCTGGCAGTCACCTAGTCATAGAGTTACACAGCACAGAAACAGGCCCTTCGGCCTGTCGTGTCTGTGCCAGCCATCAAGCACCTAACTATTCTAATCGCATTTTCCAGCACTTGGCCCGTAGCCTTGTATGCTATGGCATTTCAAGTGCTCATCTAAATACTTAAGTGTTGTGAGGGTTCCTGCCTCTACCACCCCTTCAGACAGTGCGTTCCAGATACCAACCACCCTCTGGGTGAAAATTTTTTTCCTCCAATCCCCTTTAAACCTCCTGCCCCTTACCTTAAATCTGTGCCCCCTAGTTATTGACCCCTCCGCTAAGGGAAAAAGTTTCTTCCTATCTAACCTATCAATGTCCCTCATAATTTTGTATACCTCAATCATGTGCCCCCTCAGCCTTCTCTGCTCTAAGGAAAACAACCCTAGCCTTTTCAGTCTCTGTTCATAGCTGAAATGCTCCAGCCCAGGCAACATCCTGGTGAATCTCCTCTGCACCCTCTCCACTGCAATCACATACTTCCTATAGTCTGGTGCCCAGAACTGTACACAGTACTCCAGCTGTGGCCCAACTAGCATTTTATACAGCTCCATCATAACCTCCCTGCTTTTATATTCTATGCCTTGGCTAATAAAGGCAAATATCCCATATGCCTTCCTTATCTACCTGTGCTGTTGCCTTCAGTGATCAATGGACAAGTACACCAAGGTCCCTCTGACTTTCTGTACTTCCTAGAGTCCTACCATCCATTGTATATTCCCATGCCTTGTTAGTTCTCCCAAAATGCATCATTTGCCACTGCTCCATCCATCTTACCAGCCCATCTATATTGTCCTGTGATATAAGGGTTTCCTCCTCACTATTTGCGACACCACCAATTTTTTGTCATCTGCGAACTTACTAATCATACCTCCTATATTCACATCTAAATCATTAATGTACACTGCAAACAGCAAGGGTCCCAGCACCAATCCCTGTGGTATACCACTGGTCTCAGGCTTCCACTTGCAAAAACAGCCCTCGACCATTACCGTCTGCCTCCTGTCGCTAAGCCAATTTTGGATCCAATTTGCCTAATAGTCCTTCTCTGTCTGTACTCTCAAGCTGTGGGGTGACCACCTTCTGAAACATGCTATCCTCAAAACACTCCTCCTCGTGGATGGAACGCGACAACATCAGCTGTTGCTCAAACTCCAAAACCCAAAGTTCATGCTCCTCCAGCTGATGACACTTCCTGCATCTGTGGTTGTCCGGGACGTGGAAGTGTCCTGGAGTTTCCACGTGACACGGGATGTTCATCCCATGGGTCTGAGGTGCCCTGCCATACACCTCTTTATTAGATAAACTCAGAATGAGTACTTTAAATATATCCATTATAATACTTACTGTTTTATTTACTAATCAACTACTTGTGTTCCTCAGGTACAGTTGGATTGCTCAGTTATCCAATTATAGTCTTCAATCTATTTGATAATCTTTAAGCTTGAGTATATGCTTTTCTCACTGGAAGGTAATTTAGACCAAACCCCTAACTTTGGAGAGAGGGAAATAAAGCTGCAATACTCAGCAGCCAATCAACTTACAACCTTCCTGTGATGTCCCACTTTTTTTTTCTCAACTTTTTCAAACTCCAGCGCGACCCGGTCCATTTCCGCTGTTGACTGTTTGTTTGTCTCTCCAGGTAAGTGATGGGCCCTGAGCCTGGGCTTCAGTTTATCCTCTCCCCACTGCTCCTGCTTCCTCTCAGGTCCACTTCTGCTTCTGACTTTCTCTCCAAGTAAGAGATGAGCAACACTTGTTTTAATTCCCATCCTTCTTTTCAAATCCCTCCCTGGCCTTGCCATCCCTATCTCTATCACCTCCTCCAGCCCTACATTTCTCAGATACATGCACTGCACCAATTCTGGCCTCCTAAGCATCCCTGATTTTGATCACTCCACCATTGGCACCTCTGCTTTCAGCTGCTAAGACCCTAGTCTCTGGAATTCCTCCCTTAAACTCACCACACCTTCTCTTTCTTTACTTGTTTAAGATGCTCCTTAAAACCTACCTCCTTTGACTAAACTTTTGATCACCTGTCCTAATATCTCCTTATGTGGCTCACTCAAATTTTGTTTGATCATACTCCTGTGATGTGCCTGGGGATGTTTCACTACATTAAAGGCTCTACAAAAATACATTCTTGGATACTAAATAAGGACCATATTGGGCTTGGCTGTGAGGATGACCCCTTCTTCCCCCACCCCCCACTGTAGTTGAATAGTGTCTCAACACTCACTGAGAAAAGCTGGCCCTTGTGAGACTATACTCCAGTGAGGGAAGCAATATCTTTAGGTGATTAAGGGAAGGAAGCAATTGGAAAGAAAATGGGGATGAAATAAAACTTCATACAACAGTGGCTATATGGTGGTTTTTATATTGTTTCATTTAGGTTTTATTATGCTAAATATACATGTGGTGGACAATGCTGGGCTCTAAACTCCCATAATTAAATCAGTGCAGAAATCTGCACATAGGTGGCACCTGAGGAACTGGCATGCAGGAGTGACCAGTTACAACCTGGTGCTAATAATTCAACTTAATATAAAACTGTATAATTCAGATAGATACTCTTAACTTTGACAGTACACCGCCCGCCATCAAAATTCCTACCCAAGATGACCGTGAAGACCAGTCCACGCGCCTCTAGAACTCCAAGTCCTGGGCCGTGCCATTTTTCCGAAGGCCCGAGCCCTTTGAAGCAGCTCGAAAATACCAGACTAATGGACAGGACACCATCTGCAACAGAGTTGACAACTGAGAAACAAAATGCATCGTCTGTAACACTACATGATCGACCATTCAGCCCAACAAATGCTGGTAGCAAAAATGCGACAACAAGGCACCAGAGTACACCTGTCAACCCAGCTAGGAGAACAGAAGTAATGAGCAAACAGTCCATGCAAACACCAAACAAACGTGCAGCAGGCGTTGACCCAGGAAAGACTTCCTTCTCTCAATCATGTGATCGCTCAAGCCCTGGGAGGTAACTCTCCTTTATTGGTAATTTCATTGTATAGCTCTATGATTTTTTTATAAAATGCATCTATTTGAAGTTTATATAACCTATTGTTAACATAATGACCGACATTGGCTCCCTGTCCAGCAATGCCTCGATTTTAAAATTCTTGTCCTTGTTTTCAAATGCTTCTATAATCTCACCCTCCTTGTCTCCTAACCCTTTCCTGCCCCACAATCCTCTGAAAAATTTGTACTCCTCCAGTTCTGGCCTCTTGTGCCTCCCGCATTTTAATGGCTTCACCGTTGTCAGCCATGCCTTCAGCAGCCTAGGCCTAAGATCTGCATTTCCTTCCCTAAACCTCTCTACTGACCTCTTCTCCTCTAAGACGCCCCTCTTATAGCCTACCTCTTCAGCCAAGCTTTTGGGCCTCTGTCCTAATGTTGTCTTATATGCCTCAGTGTCAACTTTTATTTGACAATGCTCTTGTGAAGCTCCCTGGGATGTTTTACTCTGTTAGAGGTGCTATATAATGCAAGTTGCAGTTAGAGTTTGTGTCCCTTGGAAGAATTCAGAAGGTAGGCATGGTAGAATTTAAAGGTGCTCTTCTCAGATTGATGGTTGTCATGGTTTCAGATGGCAAAACTAAATCCGATGCCAAGTACTGCTTCACTGTGCATTTTGATCTATTTCTTCACACTGCAGAAATGTTGAGTTTGGCTGCGATAATCACATGGGAGAGAGAGGCTCAATGTAAGCTACATTTCTACATATATTCTGAAGTTCCTCACATGCTTCGAAAGCAACTGACCTCCTACCGCCACTGAATGCAATTTTTACAGATTTGCAGGGCTGTGAACTTCTTCGTCTTTGGCCTCCTTGTCTCGGGAGACTGGGTAAGCGCCTGGAGGTGGTCAGCTGTGAACTAAGCTTCTGATTCCCTGTTAGAGAGAGACTCTTCCAAGTTGCACTGCAGGCAGCTTATTTTGCAGCACAGTCACTTCTGCTGGATATTTTCTCAGCCAAGTTCCGATGACTGATGTTTGCCTGAAGGAACTATACAGACTGATTTTATTCTTCCTGCCAACTTTAACCATATCAGTACCAGAATGTTCAGTGCAGCTTTTGTTGATCAGAAAATAAAGGAAACTAAAAATGTGCATGTGCTTAGGAACCTTTCATTATAAATTGCAATCCATAGCTTACATTATGAGCAAAGGATCAAGTACTTTATCTGGTTAAGTAAGGCATTGAATATTGGAGATATCCCAAAATAAAAGATATATGCGGCCATGGCAGTCCAACGTTTATAGGATCAGATGGTGGGCTTTGCTTAATATATTGGCCATCTGTGTAAAGTCCAATGCTTGCTGACTGAATGAAATAAAAGATTTGCATCAGTGCCGTTCAGAGTGGGGTATTGCATCCATTGGCTGATGATCTTACTCAGTCTTCCCTTAAGAGGATGAATGTTGCCAATCTTGAACTGACTTTTGCAGTCAAGGTCATTTTTTTTTTTTTAAAGCTGCTAACTCGTATGGAGAATGATCACACAGACCAGCTGCCTCCGGTACCTCACCCGTGCATGCCATTTTTTTGTGTGAGAGCAAGATGGTGAATTTCAGTCAGCTTTTAGACTGAGATACATCACAGCCATTACTGTCCTTTTTAAATGTGCATGTATATGTATATTTTAGCAGGGGTTAGTAGATAGCAATCAGGATTTTTTTTTTCTCTGCTTTCCCTAGCCTACTGAGACTAATTACAAAGTTCTTTTTGGCACCAGTTGAGCCTATCTCCTGGTGAGTCATCAAGGAGAGGTATTGATAATACTGCTGATGGGGTTTAAATATTCATTTTTCTAAAACCAAGTGTATAACCATATATAAAAAGTATGAGGCAAACTCTTTTTTGAGTTAAGACAGTAATCTGACGTGCTAATATCTACATGTGCACATGATTAAAGAAAGAGATTTGTCACTTGATATTTATCAGAAGGCATTAGTCTTGATGGCTACAGGTCATTAAGTTTGAAAGAAAATCTCCACACTCAATCTGGTACAAGCTAATAGAATTAGATCAGGCCAAAGTTTAAGGGTTAAGGGCTCAGTCTCCTGTTAATTTCCTGTTAGAGGGCCAGGAAACAACAATACTCCACTTTGAATGGCACTGTTGCAAAGTAACTACTTTATTTCATCCAGTCAGCATCAGTCTTTACACAAACGCCCAACATATTTCACATTGTCCAGTGTTTTTACTTGATTTGTTCTGAAAGATGAACTAAAAATGCCTTTTTCTGTTTGGCTCAGTAATTCTATACTAATCAACCTAAAATTGGCAAGTAGGTTACTGGAAAAGGAGTATTATTATTTCATAATGGTGTTATCATCTGCCTGTCTTACAAGAAAAAAATGTTCCTGATTTCTTCTGTTTTCTCCTCCTTTTCAACCTTGGCATCTTGTATTACAGGCCTTAGCCCTTCACCTAGGTTTCTCAATTTTAAAAAGAGAAAGCAAGCTGATATGGAAATAGCCAGCATTGTAGCACTGATGAGGTCTGCTGTGGGTTTAAGAATTGAACTTCTTTATAACAATTGTAAAGCTGCAGTGGAAATCGTGCTTTTCAATGCTCCAAATACATCTATGGTTCAGCCCTGAGCAGTGGTTATTTTAACTTAACCCGTCCATCCGGAAACTAACTGGATCGGTTGGGCATGCTGGTTTTACACACCGGCAAATAATGACTGCAATGGAGAGTAAAATCGAGTAGTGGGTAAAATCAGCATTCCACCTGATCCTAACAGTTTCCCAACTGGGTAGGTTAAAATTGCCCCTTCTCAAGTCTGAAACTGAGGACCGCTCCCATCGTTGCTATCATCTGGGACTCCCTCTCCATTGGCTTTATGTTTGCAGTCATTCTCTTTTTTTTTCTATCCTAACAGGTATAAATTGAAAATAAGTCAATGACTAAATCAGTAACTGTCACTTATGTACCAAATTTAGGCTATGGATAATGTAATCCGAGTACAAGATTCAGAAAATTGCAAAGCAGTTAATCTATGTGGTAAAAGTATACACAAAGACTGCATTGTCTTTAAAGGAGTAAACATGATGATGTCATAATAGTGTTAACTTATAACTAATAAAGAATTAATGCCAAAGATTTATCATCAAGGTAACTACCTCATTAACCAGAGTAGGTTTGCAGTTTGACCTCCTCTTCAAATTAATTTATTACAATTCTTTAAACTATTAACTAGTTTTAACATAATTACTAATTCTATTTACTTCTTTAAAAAAAAAATCTTCCCTTTCTCCCTTCCCACCATGCCATCTAGAGGATAGGCAGGTAATCTCTCCTGGGCCTTCACCAATGATGCTGCTTGGAAGGTGCAGCTTGACTGGATGTTTTCCACCCTTCCTGTATGGAAGCTCCTGGCCTCCATTTGGTGTCACTATTATAAAGGCATTAAAACTCATGATGTGGGTGTTTATATCCCACCATATCAGCGTGCAGGATGTCTCTTGCTTGCTACCTTTGTCCTAAAATTATTGTAAATTAGCCAGAGGAGATGATAACTCAGCAAGTAGCTGTGTAAACCTGCACCAATACACCAAAGGGAGCTGTTGTCAAGGAATGACCTGCAGTATATCATTCAGAAAATGTAGAGCTATGCTATTCTGTCTGTGTTCAAGGCAGGGATTTGATTGGAGGTGTCTACTTGATGAAGGGCCCAATTTCATATGGGGGGTATGGTGCCAGCAGCCATGTTACCTAGTATTCATTCTTCATGCATGAGCTTAGCCAATCAGTGCCAACCATGTGTAGGCTCTCAGCACTGATCCTGATCTTTCCTACATGTAGTTTCCAGCATGATTCCTTTGAATCAGGATTAAGTGCAGAAACCTGGATGATGATGATTCTCTTCCCTTCCCCAAGGCTGCTAAGACCAAATGTGGTTTTTATTGTTGCTATCCCAGCTGAGACTGTCTTGCTCAGTGCAGACTCCGCTTCAAATCTGAGATGTTCCTAATCATGTCCCTTGGTGAATTCCCCATCTGGAAAGTTCTGACCCATTTGAACTTTCCAAATTTAATCTTGCACAACGATCCAATAAGAATTCTAGCTCATTGACGGAAGGTACAAGACCTCAGAAACTCAAGCTCCTTCAGCTGGGGCTTTTAATCAAGTGGAGTATCTCTACTTCTAAAACAACACTTTGCATTTAGTTAGGACTTTAAATGTAGCAAAATATCCCAAGCATTAAAGATGAGAGCTGAGCAAGTGTTGCAAGGTGGCAAATAATTAGTTGTACGAATGCTTTTGAAGATGAGGGCACATGTAACAAGACAGAGGGTTTTGAAAGAGAATTCCAAAATGTGTGGCAAGATGGCTGAAGGTTTTGGCAGTGATAGGAGAGGTTGATTACTTACCCTGTTTATTGATGCAGTACAAGATGTACTGCAACACTTTGTGTCCTGAGTTTGATAGATTTAATACGACTATGAAATTATTTTCTACAGAGTAGAGAAGTTACCTGCTACTGAAGCATAGATCATTAAAAGTTCAGCCTATGGAAAGAATTTCAGATCCTTTCACTGTCCGAGTACTTCTAATCCAATGTTCTAATTCATTTCAGATCAATAGCATGAATTATTAATCAATTATATCCATTCTGGCTGATTTGAAAGCAGTTCCATCAGTGCATTACTTTATTACGAAAATGCACAAGACTAAGACTATACAAGTGGTGCAGATGACTGAGCACTTCCTAATGCACACTGATGGGATGTAAGTTGCCTCCACTGGGTCCAATATGATATTAGTTTGTGCAGCCTCAATCTGCTTTCTAGTGGGCACTGAACTATTCTTTAATTTGGTACAGAGTGCTTGAAATTGATCTTGGGCAGTTGTGCAAAATGGGCAAAAGCAAATTGGCTGCTTGTTTTAGATCTTGCCATTTTTTTTTCTTTTCCATTGACGTAACTTGCCAATTTCAGTCAGACGTTAATGTGGGACATGGAAAAATAGCATCCTGGTGCTGTAGGGGATGCTCTCTTGAGGTTGGGATATGATGGATTGATGAGACAAAAGAGAAGGAACTTTACTCTGCAAATCGCCATGCTATACATGAGTTAGAAGTGCCTTTTGTATCCAAGATACAAATTATTCCATTCCATTCCCCAACATTAATGAGCACAAGATTTAATTTAAAAAGTCAATTTTTAAATAAGTGTTTTATAACCAGATTGTATGTAAGGGATTGACTTCCAGTACTAATGAATCACTTTCAGAATGCATAGAAGGAAACTGAGTACACACATTAGCTTTCTGCAGCAATTTCATGAGTTATAAAGCACTATATCTGGTATTAGAGATGATCATAATTCACTACCTCAACTGGCCACATTTCTCCAAGTCCGAGCAAGGTGAATGTGGAAACATCCTGGAGAGATCTGAATTTAGATTTGGAAATGATTACGTGAAGAGCAAGTTTTGACTTGATAAGAATTTGCATATGTAGGTTTGTGTGTGAGTGGATTTAACTGTATAATTAAATCTGATTTAAGAAAGCACCTGTTGAAGGCTAGGTATCAGGAAATTAACACGTCCCAATATATTCCTGGCATTGAGGAAATGATCACTCCGTATGAATGCAGATTCTTGAGCAATTCATTCTGATCTGATGCTATGTGAAAAGGGGAGGCTTAAATAATGGAAGATGATTTTTGTGATCATCAGCAATTTGCATTTGTATAGTGCTTTTTAAGGTAGGAAACCCATCCCAAGGCACTGCACAGGAGCATAATCAGACCGCAATTGACACCGAGCCATTAGGATGTCAGAGGATATTAGGATGTGTGACTAAAAGCTTGGTTAAAGAGGTAGGTCTTAAAGGAGAAGAGAGAGGTTTACAAAGGGAATTTCTCATATAGGACCATGTACAGCTGACAGTGTGGCGAAGCGAGTCGGGGTCCACAAGAGGCCATACTAAGGAAAAGGTTAACATTCCTGGCCTCATGGGCAAAGCAGGGCATTTCTTCTTCTATAGATTTGATTTTGTGACCAGTCTAGGAAAGGTCAACGATGATGTGATTTGAGAATAATTGCCATATAGTTCCTTGCTTAATGAGCTGTTTAAACAGACTTCAGTTATATCTGATTAAAGGACATTTTTCCTTTTAACGTCTGCTTATGTTTAAGTGTACAATATAGAAATGTATTCACTTCCTGCCATCTATAATGTCGTCATCTGAACCCCTTGACTAAATTACAACATGAACAATAAGAAGGGAGCTATTACTCTTTTCCACAACTATAATTTTATTATTACATGTTTGGTCTTGGTGAAATTGTTCATGGCAGTTAAATGCAGGCCTGAAGTTACTGATCTCAGATCTACATTTGCAAGAGGTTGTGATGTCATCACTTTTGTTACGATCAGGTAAGAAAGGGATCTAGGGGTTCCCTCTCAACCTTCACCTGGTCTTACTGTAACAGGGTTTAATTTTAAACACTTTTTAGCTCCCCCTTGGTGAATTCTTGTTCACTGATTTCCAATTATAAGGCAAAGAAAGCAGCCAAGCAGGTTTTCTTAGGTTTAAAGAAGAAAGGTTGAAATTTATTAAACTTAAACTCTAATTCGGTTAACACCTACGGATACACAATGCGCTCACGCTAGCATGCATGAGTAATACACGCATGCAGATAGAGACAGAAAAGAGCAGAAGAAATAAAGTGGAAGAGTTTGAGGCAATATCTGAAGATCGTTTTGGTTACTGTTCTTCGAGCTCGCTGTGAAGTCCTTTTTTGTAGATAGGTCTTGCTTTTCATTGGGGCCCAGTATTCTTCTTAAACCTTGTTCGATGTAGGAGACTTTTCTCTCTTGAGGGTCACGTGTCTTCATGGAGTCCAGAGGCTTGTGAAAAAGAGATGGGAGCAGACAGGAGAGGTCTTCTCAATCCAGGAGCAAACAGTCTCTCTGACCAAGCTCAAAACTATCTGTCCAATTTTTAAGAACTCCCCAAGTTGCCCAGCAGGTTAGTCTTGTCACTTCTGTGTTTGTGGATTCTCTTGTCCTAGCAGACGCTGGAATGTCTCCTCTTACACACAATACCTGGTGATCAAGGTCCATTTTAGGATAAGTGGATAAGGGAAGTAACCTCTCTTGCCCCTATTGAAATGCAAATGTCTTTCAGCCAAGTGTCTGGCAGCCCTTGTAACAGACCTTCTCTTCTTCCTAGCAACAATTTGAAATTTAATGTCTATATTGTGAAATCTATATGCCTCATTCTTGGCAGGTGGGGGCCCAGGATGACACTCTGCAATAACATGATTATGTGACCCATAGACCAATATGAGAAAGTGAGCTAAAGCAAACAGTAACCATTAAGAGCCCAGTATATATATATCTGAATAAAGATTTAATTGCTCCTCCAAATTTCCCCCTGATATTCCCTCCTTTATCCCTACATTCATAGGTTAGTATCTCATACAGGAACGCAAGTATTCACTCGTTCACCAAGTGAAGGCTAGTGCTAGTCACAGCTGAAACCAATCCCACCTTCACTGGACATTAACAAGCAGAACAACAATTGAGACTGGAATCCCTGACCATGTGTCTCACTCTTGCTCCCCTGGCCCCCTCACAGTCTGGATTCTGAGATCTATTTTTAGGCTGCTAGCAGTGCCCTTATTCAGGTTCATTAATTCAGCATACCTAGGGATTGAACCAGGAACCTTTCAACCTCATGACTCAGTCAGGGTAATTTTCATTTTAGCTCATACCCATAGACACTAATGGCTCATTATCACTTGTTTTCAAAAGTCAACCTTTTACTAGTTCATCTAATAGCACATTTCTGTTCAGTTTTCTATGGACATCTCCAAATTCAGTGGAAAACTTTGACGTAAATAAAACAACTCTCAAGCCACTGGGGATTGTGTTCACCACCAAAATGGGTAGTTTTGACCCGTGCCTCAGGAAGCAGAATAAAAGACTCATTGAGGCAAATACTGGCCCTAGCACAATAGTTGCTTTCGCAGTTAGTTTGAACTGTTCTGCCATACGATATAAGTGGAGCAGTTTCTGTAGCACTGTACTGTATAAGTGAATCAAAAGCCTTGACAGTGCTCAGAACTGCAAGTTGTAAAATTACAATACATTGCCATCTTTATTGGACATGGTTTCAAATGCAAGAGCATTCATAGAGGTAATCGGGCAAGGTCTTTCCATCAGAGACAACCAACCAAATCCTCTTGGAATATGGATTCGTCTCTCGTCTAGAAGCTTTGCCAGTGACAAATATACTGCAAATAACTTGCTCTGATAACTTCAGATCTGGTTGTGGGGTGTCCATGAAAAATTAGCAAAGTCACACACATGATTTTACGCTAACAGTGCTTATACAGTACTATTAAAGTCATCATCACAACTTTGGAGCATCATGCGTTTCTCTATTGATAAACATGATGGGTGTGGCAACGTTGAGAGCACAATTCATTTCCAACAAAAATGGCTATATATTTGTTTTACTCAGTGCTGAATCTTAAAAAAAAAAATCCTTCCTCTGTGTTCTCTCGTGCCCCCAGTCCTTGTGATTACTTCAGTATAGTGCCATATGTTGAATCTTTTGGATGAAGTTATTTACAGTACATTTGTCATGTGTGGACATTACAGAAGGTGTGGAGTGGTGGTTTGAGCCTGCAGCTTGGGCCTATAATTCTGTTTCATTTATCCTGTTATGGGCAGTCGGTACTAGCTGCATAGGGAGTGGTCACCTGGAGCTATTGATTTCATTTTATTTTGAATTCTGAAGGTTTTGAACGTTACTGAAGTGTTTTCCATTTATGTTTCTGTTTAGAGTCTTTTGTTTCCCCCTTTCCATTTTTTTCCAGTTTACTTTTCTCCACTTCTGATGGTGTTAGTTGCTGTTGCACCTAGGTATTACCAGTCCTATCAGTATTTATCCCAAGGAACCTTTCCTAAAGTCTGAGCTTACCAGCATGTGTTGATAGGCTATCCCACCATGCAGGGTGTGTGTCTATATAATGCATAATAGAAAAATTGGGGGCAGTTTGTTTATTCCTAAAGGATAGAAACATACACTTTCTCTTATTTTAAAAATTATTTTAAAATTTGAAAAGCCAATTCCTCAAACAACAAGGCAAAATTGTATTCAGAAATAAAAACAAAGTGCTGGAAATACTCAGCAGGTCTGGCAGCATCTGTGGAGAGAGAAGCTGAGTTAACATTTCAGGTCTGTGACCTTTCATCAGAACTGGCAAAGGTTAGAAAAGAATTCTAAGTAAACTTTTCATCCTTGGTTTAAAACCAGTCTTGTCTTTTTCCCTCCACATCTCTAACATCCTACAGGCCTCCTCAAATTCTCTCAATTCCTTTTTGGCTCTAGTTTTTTTTTAAACATTTCTCCTCCTCATCCTCAACCCCCACCTTTGCCCTGGAGCCTTTGCCTTTTAACCATTTAAATTAACATCCTCCCTAAACCCACCCAGCTCTCCTTTTTTATATGGCGCTCCTTAAAACCCACTTCTTTAACCAAGCTTTTGCCTGAGCCTTTCTTTGTCTAATGCATCTGTGCAGCACCTTAGGGCATTTTTCTATATTAAATGAACAAAACAAATGCTAATGATTGTATCTGTCCCAGCAAGATACAAAAACACTGACACTACTTTGTTAAACTACTACAGCGAACAATAGCATAAAAATGTATGCAATTGATGGTTTGAACCAATTATCGTAAATCAATCCTATTGTATCTCACATTTGAATCTTGTTTGGATAAAAGAATTTTCTGTACCTTCTTAGGCCAAGAGACTCATCATCACCTCGGCGGCAACCGGGTGAACGTGAAAATACTTCAGTGAAAACTGGAAGACGGAAAACACCGCTTTCTGTTTGTAAAGCCTTAAGTGATGACATTTTGATTATAAACAGAATAGAAGGCGAACACGTGATACAAAGAACTGGTGCACAACACAATTCAAAGCCAAGGACCATCCAAATGAGGCGAAGAAGCGAGTCATCGGACCAGAGTGCAGGGGAAGTGCAGAGCCAGTACCTGAGTACCACTCTGCCAAGCTGTGGCAGTGCACGTGTTTCTCGAGAGCTTAACAGAGCAGCAAACCAAAACTCAACCATGCCAAAGAAGGATAAGGCACAAAGCAGCGATGCCATCCTCATGATCAACCGAGGGAAAGGGGGGCAGCATTCCTGGGTTCAAGTAGGCGAATCAAAGAACGGTAAAGGAGAAGCAAATAAAAGAATTCCTAGAACCAAATCACCTGCTCCATTTGGCTTAAACCATTTACATGCAGCCCAGAAAGAGACAAAGTGTCCAACTTTAGTTACCAAGGAGAAGGCATCAGTGGCCTTAAGGAGGTCATCTAGTCCTGCATCTAAGACTTGTTCATCCAGGCAACCAATGCCATCATCTCGAACTGTGAGAAGCACTCAGCAGATGTTGTGCTATGATGATAATCAGAACGTGTTAAATGTTTGTGTGGGCCCCCATGACCGCCAGTCTTCTGTTGGCTGCAGTGAGAGAAATGGGCGCCCTCCCAGCCCTGCAGCCAAGGCAGGAGGCTTGGAGGAAATATACAACTTAACCCAGGGGTTTGATCCTAATAGAGAACAAGAACTGTACAGGAGCTTTGAGGAGGAGTTTCTGGCAAATACAAAGCAAGTCCTGTCAGAGAGTGATGGCACTGAGACTGTTGAAATGTTTCTTGACCCTAATGCAGCCCAGGGAATCCAAAAGGCAGAACAGAAGATGATAGACTCTGCGTACCACTCCACAACTTCATCGACTTCATCCCTAAACGTGGGGAACAAACTACAGAATCACCTTGGAGAAAGGCAAAGAGAAGATGCAGAAAAAATGACATCACTGCCTCTGGGGCACTCGCACAGTGACTGTAATTCAGTAGTAAGTGCGATCCAGGAAGGATGCGGCCAGACAGACAGTATAGATGGCTCTGAATGGAATGGAGGGTGTCCAAGTGTATATACAGCAGATAATGCTGTAAAAACTATAGAGAATGTAAGGGAGCCTATACTGTCGGATCCTTTAGGTGAAAAGCAATTATACACAATGGAATTCAATTATCAGCACAATGTCTCCAGGCAGAGGGGGCCAACAAAACTGGAGAAGGAACAGAATGGAGATGACCCCAGTGAAAGCCTCATTGAACAGGGGGATTGTAGTACAGTGAACAAAACCAACACTCTGAATGTAACTGATGATCAAGGGCATGAAAACCATGACGAGTCCTTCAATGAGACGTCCAGCGAGTCATCTATTAATGTCCAGCTTAATTCACATCATAAACACACTGTTCAAATGAGGCCCAAGAAAGGGCTAAAGAAACCTGACCGAGTGCCTTCTGTCTACAAGATGAAGCTTCGTCCCAAGATTCGCCCGCGAACAGACAATCGACCGGAAAAGAGACCCTCGCAAATCCCTAAACCAGTCAGTTGGAGACCAGGGCTGAAGTCCCCAAGGTCACCTCAGAATTCTCTACAAGACAGCAGCCACTCTAGACGAAAATTGAAACACAGAATAATCTTACGTAATGAAGAACTTCAGAGTTCTAGAGAGGATCTCTTGCCTTCACCCACCTCAGATGGAAGGGAAACTCCATCTGTAAACCAGGATGAAGGGGCCTGGATTTAACCTAAATGAACCCCTAGTGTTTACAACTTAAAAGTCTTTTGCTTTTTCTTTGCACTTGTATCAATTTGAAATGAACCAAATAACTATAAGCATCTCATTGAGGTAATGTCTGGTGGTATGTATTGTACCAGGAAAGGGATGAGAGGAGAAATGGGTCGATTGATGTATGGGATGGCTGGAGCTATCCGCTTACCTTCCGGGCTTCAGTTTCCCAGTACAGTGCAGGCAGGGATCATTGTTGCGATTCGATCATACCTGGTTTATATTGGAGGGATTCTTGTACATCACTGTCCTGCGTTCATCTGTCACCAGGACTATTGAGCCGTAGTTAGTGCGAGGAGTTCCGTCAGTTCATCGGGTCCCTTGGTAGTGTGAGGTGGCATAAACTCTTTTTGAAATGACCGTTTTGAGCATTGATTATTTTATTGGATTGGAAGCTGATCTGTTTGGGTATTTGACGGTGGCTGGTTGTATTTAGGGACACATTATGTACGTGTGTGTGTGTGTGAGACAGAGGCGAACCCGGGCGCGACTTTATATTGTAGCCTTGTTTAATTGAGCCCCACCGGTTTTAAATGTGCAGCCAGTCAGAATACTGTTGGAACAAGGGTGCAAATTGTCCCGAGTGACGGAGTGGATTTGCATCAAATGAACAGTGTTTACATTCAAATATGGTAGAAAAAAAACACCACCCGGCCGATCCTGTAACCGAGACAGCGGCGGATTTATGTCCAGCTGGTGTCCCTGATAACATTTCTCTCCTTTTCTGGCTTTCCTGCATTTCTGAAAGAAGGGGTTTGGGGCAAAACGGTCTAGCAGCTGCCGTGATCTGTAGCAGTTTAGCCTGACCTTTCGAGTTTATAGTCTTAACTTTCCACTTCACTAATATTTATTATATCGTGTACTTAATAGTTCACTTGCTTTGTTGGGTGTAAGATGAATGATCTCCAGTGGATACAGTACTGAGAGTTCATTTCCTTGTCCTCCACGTTGTTTTGTTACTTTGATCCGTTTCTATGCTGCCAATCTACTGAATGCCGGAATGGGTCTTTTCACAGGTGAAGTGTAAAAAGGAGGGGGATTGTGTTTTGTGTTTGAGCGGGAGCCTTCGCATTCTAGTCAGTACTGCCAAATACCCAAGACATTTTAAAGACAGTTTTGCTGAGAAATAAATGTGGCCGAATTGTTGAATGTTAACGCGCTGGGGAAATGGCAGCTTGTCTTCGGAGGGTTAATAATGTACTGACAGTAAAAGGAAACACTGCAGTTTAGAAACTACAAGGCTGACCTAGATGACATGTAAGGAATGAAACATCTCAGAGACCGTGATGCTAGGCGTGGCTGACAGCTATGCTGTGGCATTTTATGCATTGTTTGCACATTGGTAAACCTATCGACCCATTTTCACATTGTTGTACACTGGTACCTTGCTAAATATCTGCAGAAGTGGTGCTCTGTGAGATTATGCTGCTAAAACAGAATTGTTAATCAGGAGGTAACCAATGTCTATTTCCTTACTCTCTAACCCGTGGATTGTTCACTCGACTTCAGGAACCGGAGGAGTAATTTTAACAGGGTTCATTTTCTGTAAAGTAATTTTAAAACACTATCCATTGCAGGCACTTTAGAGATCCAGAATATTTGAACTTGAGTCGTTTCTTTGCTTATTCTGCAATAGTTTATGGGTCCATCATGTGTTTTACAGGACAGATATTGTGTCTTTAGAGGTAAGAGATTCGCAATGTCCACAATCATCAGCATTAAAAACACATGTTTACTTAGTTTTAGGGGTTTATTTTACAATTCATGATTTTGAAATGGACACTCCATCACAGCTGGGAACATCTGCACAGAATTTAAAATAGGAATTTTATTTCATGGTCTTTACTAATTCAGGACACACGTCGGCCTGTTGTCCATTTAACGGGGTTTCTCGTGGGTTTTGGGAGGGGGGGCTTTTTGCTTTTGTAAAAGAGCTTTTCCAAATTATTTTTCTCTCTCCACTATCGAATGCTCATATGATAAACTCCCCCCAATGGCCGAAATACCAGCTATTTGAACGCACCAGTGCGTCTGTGCTCTGACAGCCTGGCTCATACTTGAGCTGAGCCAATGGAAAGTTTTTAGATACTAATACAGCCGCGAGTTGGTGCTTCTACAGTGTGAGCTGGTACAGCCCCTTGACACTGCCGACCCGAGTTGTGTGGAGTCTGGGCACCAACTCAAAGCAAGGAAGCGGGGTTGGAAGAGAATGAATGAGTGAGTCATCCCCGCATCGCCATTATTTTCAAGTCCCGCTTTACCACAAACAGTGGCTGAAACAATTCCAGTTGTCAGCATTTTCGCAAGTGTAGATATTTAGCACAATGGCCTCCTGATATCGTCCAGGCGCTTAAATAGTGTTTTTGATCTGTGAATTATTAGTAAGCGTAGGCCTTGCGCACTGCAATCTGAGGTAAATGCACTCCTGTATGTGCTGATGTTTCTCCAACGCTTGTCCAGTTGCCAGACTGATGAAGTAGTTGAGAAATATTTTCCTACCGTTCCTCTACATTTAGAAGGAAGCTGTAAACACGTCTCCAAATCAAAACCACACTATACCAGGCTTGACTCTCAGTGGGATTTCTGTGCTTGTGCCAGCCCGGTGCTGAAAATCCACACCCACATCCTTCCATATGCAGCATGTAGGACATTCTAAATAACTCTCCCTCTCTTTTTTTTCTCATTTTTATTTTCTAATTTGATTCTGTATTTGAATTTACAATGTCGATGAATTATTTATGCTGAAACATCTTGTCCCCTGTTCATGACTTTGTTTCACATAATTCAGGACAAATACATCGCTCCTACTAGTTAACAATTTGAATGCAGCCGGCACCATTCCTGTTAAAATGTTTAGGTTTTATTTGCCAGATTAAGTGGTGTGTTGAGGGATATTACGTCTAATTGTGGACCATATCGTGTTGCTGCTACTTGCAGGTTAAATGTTTGCGCAGTGAAGCGTTAAGTATATACTTTCTGACATTCTTATGGAATATTGACTAGACATATTTAGGAGATTGTGGGGTATTTTTTTTCTTGGCATGATGTGTATAATCAAAGTATAAATCAATTAGTAAGTATGCAGATATTAACTATGCAATTACAGCTAATGAAAAATGTTTATCTCTTAAATAACTGATCATTCGTTATTTAAACACGTTATAGTGAACAGGTGAGTAACTGTTCTGCTGAGCATTTGAGAGGTTTGCTGACCAGATGTGCATATAGTAATCGTAGCACATTAAACCACACAGGTAAATCCTGAAACTCTTAACTAATCTCCTGAACAGTACTTGAATAATGCAGGTGGTTTTTGCAGACTGCATATCAAAACACTAATTTGCACAGTGATCCTCGTGTTAACCATTGAAAAATAAAGAAAATGTTATGCAGATATCCAGGATTTTGCCTGGATTAGAATTCTGATATTAGACGAGTTAAATGAATGAACAATGATTTGTTAGAATTCAGGGCTGGAATCAAAGTTATTCTTGGATCCTTTGGACAATAGGACTCCACCAATGAGTGCACGGGGTATCCTGATGGGTAACTGCTGTCTGAACATGGTGAGAGAACAAGTGGGTTTAGGGGAAAATAGTACAGTAAATAAGTCTTGGCGGGTCCAGTCTGCCAGGCAAAAAGGTACAAATGAACAATCCACCCTCTGGACTTCAATCGAATATTTGTTCTGAATTATAATTGTGAAGTGAGATTCCCCAGCCGGTACAAAAGGAAATAAAATTAGCGGGGATGGCCATATAATTCAGAGGGCAGGCATCTTAACAGAGCTTATTAACGGTATAACAAGTGTGACTTTGGGGAACAGTAAAATTTGAGGAAACGTTCGTGACCAAAATGCTACGACAGCCTTGATATGATCCTGTGAGAACACACTGTGCAGTACATATGTAAATAGTAGGGCAGTACAAAGTGATGCAAAACGAATGCTTTGCCTTAACCCCACTCTTGCCTTAAGGTAATGCTTCTACTATTTAACTATAAAGGAGCATACTAGAGATGTAAATTTACTGTTTGCAATGAGCAATGTGTGGATCTGCCCTATTTGGAGTGGAGCAAATGAGAATTTGAAGTGCGACTGTATTCTGTACATGTTAGGGATCAAGTGATGTCATGGAAGAAAGGGAACATGTACCAAAAATTTGCAATGTTTGTAAATTCAGTTTCTTTCAAAGTAACATCACATGGATTGTATTTT
Source organism: Heterodontus francisci (assembly GCF_036365525.1). Lineage (NCBI taxonomy): Eukaryota > Metazoa > Chordata > Chondrichthyes > Heterodontiformes > Heterodontidae > Heterodontus > Heterodontus francisci. Next base: position 27,301,743 of record NC_090393.1, on the reverse strand, counting down.
AAAAAATAAAGTGTAATAAAGTCAGTTTTTTTTTACAGATATTGGATGTGGTTCTTGTTTAAAGCTTTCTCTCATCTCTGAAGAGGGATGCAAATAATAACTCAATGTGCATAATATTAGTACTTCTGGAAATACTCAAGTATGTATCTGTGAAGAGGAAAGACCTGTTAGGATGTTTGAGTACGTACTGTCAGAACCTTGTGGGATACACCATCACATCACCTGCCTTTTCTTTATAGATGCTGACTGACCTGCTATGGGTGCCCAACATTTTCAGTGTTTTTTGTATTTAATTTTCCCCTATTTAAGTGACCGGGATGTGGATTCTCAAGGTAAATTGGTAATAGTTGAAGAGAAGTCATAGCTGAATGAGTAGATCCAACATCTTGTATATTGCTTTTATTCTTTCATGGGATGTGGGTGTTGCTGGCAAGACCAGTATTTATTGCCCACCCCTACTTGCCCTTGAGAAGGTGGTGGGAAGATGCCTTTTTGAACCGCTGCAGTCCATCTGGTGCGGTTATACACTCATTGCTGTTAGGGATGGAGTTCCAGGATTCTGACCCAGCGACAGTGAAGGAACGATGATATATTTCCAAGTCAGGATGGAGTGTGGCTTGGAGGAGAACTTGCAGATAGTGGTGTTCCCATGCATCTGCTGCCCTTGTCCTTCTAGGTGGTAGAGGTCACAGGTTTGAAAGGTACTGTCAAAGGAGGTGTGGTGAGTTGCTACAGTGCATCTTGTATATGGTACACACTGCTGCCACTGAGAGTCAGAGAAGGGAGTGAATGTTTAAGCTGGTGAATGGGGTGCTGGTCAAGTGAACTGCTTTGTCCTGGATGGTGTTGAGCTTCCTGAGTGGTGTTGGTGCTGCGCTCATCCAGGAAAGTGGAGAATATTCCATCATACTTGTGTCTTGTAGATGGTGGACAGGCTTTGGGGTATTGGGAGGTGTGTTACTCACTGTAGAATTCCCAGCCTCTAACCTCTTGTAGCCAAAGTACTTGTGTGTCTGATCACTGGTAACGCCCAGAATGTTGTTAATGGAGGATTCAGCAATGGTAACGCCATTGAATGTCATGGGGAGATGGTTAGACTTTGTCTTTCTTATTGGCGATTGTCATTGCCTGCTACTTGTGTGGCACGAATGTTACTTGCATCTCCCACTAAAGAAGTGGTTCATATAACATTGAAAAATATTTTTTGGTTCAACAATGGTTGATCATCATTTTCCAGTCTGTATGACATAATTGGAGTATTCCACATGTTTGTTAATTTTGTGGTCTTGCCATTCCTCCTGGAATTTTCCTTTGTTGGAGAGTTATGAAGCTGGGTCACCAGCAGAACATTTTCTGCATCTGACAAACATGGGAGCGACGTCCATTATATAAAATGTTCTTAAAATTTATGTTGTTTATATGGTCAGCCCATGAATTTAATCATAGATCAAAAGATTAAACTTGGCTGCTTCCTCATCTTGGCTATGCTGCTGTGGCTTGGATGGTCTTGAGGCAGGTGGATAAAGCATTTGGGGGTGGAATTCGGAATGTAGGACCTAATTGGTTGAAAACATTGCTGCCAATGATTTAGTGAAGATAGTTTAAAAAAAAGAAAATGCAAAAGAGGTCAGAGTCAGAGAAATAGAGTTTGAGGGTGTAATAGGGCTGCTGATGGGTAAGAGTTAGGAAGCTCCAAGGCCATGGAGAGATTTAAACACAAGGATGAGAATTTTAAATCTGAGGTCATAGGGGACTGAGATTACTAGATTGATTCCTGGAATGAGAGGGTTGCCCTAATGAAGAATAATTTGCATAGAATGGGGCTATATTCTCTGGAAATTAGAATGAGAAGTGATCTAATTGAAACATAGAATTCTGAGAGGGCTTGACAGGGTTGCTGCTGAGAGACTGGCTCTCCTGGGAGGTGGGTCCAGAGCTCGAGGGTCATTCTCTCAGGACACGAGATCAGCCATGTACGACTGAGATGACAAATTTCTTCACACAAAGAGTTGTGAACTCTTGCAGTTCTCTACCCCAGAAATCTGGGTGCTCAGTATTGAGTATATTCAAGACTGATCGATTTTAAATTTCTGGGACTAAGGGACTCTTGGGATATGGGGTGAGGTGAGAAAGTGGAATTGAGGTAGCTGATCAGCCGTGATCTTTTTGACTGGGGGAGCAGTTTCGAGGGGCCCAATGGCTTATTCCTAAGGCTGCATTTGCTGACAACGCTACCACAAATGCAGCATGTGCCACTAAAACGTCACAGTCTGCAACTTCAGGCAGCTGCCAGGACTAAAGATGGCGCTGCTCAAATAATCACACTGAGGCAACCTGACCTAAACACATGGCAGCACACAATGGCCAGAGGGAGGAGGGGGAGCGGAGCGGGGACGGGGGGAGCAGAGCGGCAGGAGAGAACAGCGAGGGGGTGGGGGGAGTGGAGTGGCCGGAGAAAGAGGGGGGGGGGGGGAGGGAGGAGGTGTGCGTTTTTCTGTGCATGCGCCATAAACTTGCAACAGCAAAAGACGTCCCGGCCGGTCCCTGCACCCGGCGACACCAAGGTCTTCAGCCGCTCGCTCCCCGCAGCTCTCTACGGCCTCTCACTTCCGGCCCTCTCCATCCAGCCGCTCTCTCCAGCTGCAGATCCCCCATCCAGCAGCTCTCTCCCCTACTTCTCAACTGTACTGAAGGCATTGCAGCTCTCTGGTCCCTGCCTTTTGCATCCCCCTCTTCAGGAGTTCTGAATTTAACTCCCTTCCACGACACCCCTCTTCCCACCTCTACCTCCTCCCCCGCAAGGAACACGCCACAGTTGAATATCTGAAGTGCAGTTACAAAGTCGGAAAAATATCAAAACCTCAACAATTCTGAATTTAATTGTTGAGAAATTTTATTAAGTACAAGAAGCATTCGAGGCACTGTTGTGCATGGATACATGAGTGTTGTTTGCAAGCAGGGATAACGTGAATGATGTGAGGGTGCTGGAAAAAGAAGCACATTTCTTTTGGCCTATGAACAGAAAGCAGGCCATTTAGCCCAGCTGTTCCCTGCTAGTGGTTATGCTACTGTTCCCATTTAATCCTCCCTACTACTATCAGCATCACCTTCCATTTCTTTCGCTCTTATCTACCTTTGCCTTAAAGCAACATTGGAGGTCGAGAATGGTGTGGCTGCACTCCCACCTCACCAGTTGTGTTCACAGCAAGAGCATTAACGTTCGTGCTACCACTGGACACGGCATGCTTGTTTCTTTTAGTGCTCAGTCTCTTCTTGCTGAATGTTCCCCAAGCGCGTGACCCCTTTGGATGGCGTCTCTGCTTGACAGGCAGCAGCTGGCAATTGCGGAGTCTCTCAAGGCTCTGCATGGTTGTTTCAAGGGCGGATGGGGAAACAGGTGGCTGTGTGTCCATGTGCACTGCTCTGATGGGTGTAGGAACAGGTGGCTGAATATCAGTGTCCATTGGTACGGTGATTGGCTCTGCCAGTGTGACTGAACAGCAAGGAGAGGGTCCTGCAGGTGGGGGAAGTGGAGCTGTGAACAGGCAGGCGTACGTATGGTCTATAAGCTCATTAGGCCAGGGGGTGAAATGTTCAGGATCCATGGATTATGGCACGTGACTGATGTCCAGCTTGTGGCCACCTCCATCCGAAGGTGGGCAATTGTTGGGCAAATTAATCAGTTCCATCTCATCGGCCAGTCCTTGCTGCCAGCGGAGAGTCTGTGGCCGCAGCCAGTCCAGTTTCCTCATGAATGATGCTGTTCCACTCTGCAGAACGGCCTGTTGTAGCTGATACAATTGATCTGAAAGCAAGCGGTATTTTTCATTGTAGCTGAGGGGCCTTGGCTGTTCCTCTGTAATCACAATGGCAGCAGCCATGCCTGTCCTCGTTGGTGTCTGAGATGCACGCCAGCTGCAGTTGGGGGCAAGCCTCTCCAAAGGCAGACCCAGATGCCTCTGCACAACAACAGCATATTTGCAGGGCAACAAAGTCTGAATGGAGAAGATGCAGCTGCAGGTAGCCTGGCCATCATGTATCTGTAGTGTGTACTGTTTGGCATCAGAAATCACAGTCACTGTGCCTTTGTCCTGCTGCTTGACATTTACTCGATGAATGTGGCTATGATCCTGATACATCAGCTTCACAGCGTGACTGGTGAATCCTGTGTAAAATGATTGTAGATCTGCTGGTGCCTCTGCGATGCGCTTGAAAGAGGCTCCCTGCAGAAATGTAGAATAGGAGCACTCCCGATCCAGGACACTATTGTGGAAGATCAGCGCTGAGATGCATTCCTTCATGGATGAGGAGGAGTGGAGCAGGTGCTTTATCTTGTCATTCTCTGACTCAATGCAATTTTTTTTTTTTTAGAGATACAGCACTGAAACAGGCCCTTTGGCCCACCGAGTCTGTGCTGACCATCAACCACCCATTTATACTAATCCTATACTAATCCCATATTCCTACCACATCCCCACCTGTCCCTATATTTCCCTACCACCTACCTATACTAGGGGTAATTTATCATGGCCAATTTACCTACCAACCTGCAAGTCTTTTGGCAGGAAACCGGAGCACCCGGAGAAAACCCACGCAGACACAGGGAGAACTTGCAAACTCTACACGGGCAGTACCCAGAATTGAACCCGGGTCGCTGGAGCTGTGAGGCTGCAGTGCAAGCCACTGCGCCACTGTGCTGCCCTGTGTTGGTGCTGTTCCCAAATGTCAGGACTTTACCGCGTGAACATGATGCCCACATCTCCTCCTGTGGAATCCAGTTTGTCAGCAGGTAGTCCTGCAGGGGTGGGTAGAGGTGTCCGCATGAACCATTTCCTTGCAGATCATAAACAACTGATCCCTCATTCACCGTTCAATGGGTAGCTGCTGATCTTCCTCCTCATGCTCTGCATCACATGGAACTTACAGAGGAGAACCATTGCAACTGGGAGATGCTTCCTGATCGCATTGAGCTCATTGATGTCCTTATCCACAATGGCTGATCTCAGGCGGCGCTGGATCCCATGAAATCGACAAAAACACCCACAATCTCGTCCAGCATCTGAGCCGTCTCATTCCTCACCATGGCATAGAACACAGCCCTGCCCCTACCAACATTGTCCTGCACCATTACCTGGTACAGAGGGTGGCCGCATTTGTTCACTTTGTACGTTCCGTCCAGGAACAGCAGTTCAGGAAAGGCCTGCAGGTGGGCCTTCATGGCTGGTGTCATGGAGGCAATATAGAGGATGTTGCTTCCCTGCAGACCAACCTGCACCGTGGCCCTGTCCTGCTGAATCTTCTCCAGCGTATCACACAGTGCATCCATGTTGTCATCCCCTGTTTTGAGCCGGGAGTTTACATTTCTAATGTCACTGAGTGTCTTGTTGAATGAACGCTCAATATAATCCTTCAGCTGTTTGTTCCCAGCCTGCAGCTTGACCACCTCTTCTACCTTCTGCCTTTCACCCTGGTTCAGTTGCCGTCTCCTTGCATAGAAGTGTAAACATTCTGGATCCAAAACATGACCGGTATGTACAAGATGGTAGGAGCTGACACCCAGTTTGTTCTTGCTCGTATTGAATTTCACACTGATGAAGACCTCACAGCTCAGGGCGAGATACCTGAAAGGTTACACAGACATTCAATGGGCACACCGAAGTTCCTCGTGCCCTCACCAAAACGTCATCCATCCCCAGGTGTGTTGTTGGCAGCAGTTTACATGTGCACCATGACAAGGTCCTAAAAGCTGGTGCACACCTGTTTCGCAGTGCAGAGGAGGTTGCGCAGAGGAAGTCAACCAGCCATTGCTCCATCCAGGAAATCACAACAAAGGCAGTCCGTAGACACTTAAACTGACCCTAGGAGGGGCGGGGCGGGGCGGGGCATACTCCATAGAAACTTTACAGAAATGAAAGTGACCGTTTAGATGGAAAGCTGTTTGCTGGACTGGAGCACATGTACTGCCTGCCCCAGACAATAGAAAGGATTTTAGTGCAGTGCACTGGAAGTGTTTTCAGAGCAATTTACCTTGGAGCAATCTCCTCTTTCTAATAAAAATGAAGCAGACCGAAATCTCCAAAATTACTAAATAATTGTGATAAAATGCCAGACGAAACCTCTCCTCCTACCACTTTCAGAAACTCGCGCCGAAGCTTGACGCATGCGTGAATACCCGTTGGCATCGCATTGCTGTACGAATAAAGTGCATGCCCAGAGGCCGACCAGTCGCGTTGCCCAAAAGATGCACACGTCACGCGATGACGTCATCGGCGCATGTGCTAACCAGTCCTGGCAAGTCAGAACGCAGCGCACGCGCAGAGAGCAGGAGCCCATCTGCGCATGTGCGCACCTTGGCGCAGCCTGATGATGTCAGTGGCCGGCTGCATGGTCAGGAATCACTTTGTATTCCTATTCCTTTGTTTTCATGAGAGAATGTAGTTCAGCAAGGATCGAATATAATGAGTGAGCGTGCCTTTAGTGTGGGATAGGATACAGTCGGCAGAGCTTAGGAGAAATGTGGAGGATGCGATGTTGGCTATGAGAGCATTAGAGTAGTTAAGTCACAGACTGTGACATTTTAGTGGCACATGCTGCATCTGCACATGTGCCACTGCAGCACCACCTAGTGGTAGCATCAGCAAATGCAGCCTTCATCAACAGGACATCTTTGTGATGGGGTGGATATGAAGCTCATTTTGGGATTGAACGGGACACTGAGATTGTATGCAATCTGGTTGGGCTTGAGATAGTGGCTGGGGAGGATGGAATTGATAGCAAGGTTAGAGTTTGTGGCTAGGACCAATGTTGGCCTCATGCTTTCCAATGTTTAACTGAAGGAAATTGCAACTTATCCAAGGCTGGAGTCTGACAACAGTGGTAGTGGTGGGTTTGAGAGGTGAAGTGGGTAGAGTTGACTGGTACCAGTGTACACATGGAAACTGATGTCTGTGGATGCATTGGTTTAATTTAGATTTCCTGCTTCTCAAAACAACTGATCCAGAATTCCAATAAAGCAATTATTTTTCAATCCCTACTTTAAGTTTTGTTTTGCTCTGTTAAGTTTATTTTGAAACATTTTGTCAAATTTACATCTGTTAGGGTCCAATTTTCCCCCCTTAATTTCCCCCCATATTTTGAGCCTTCACAATAAAATGTTTTTCAATCAGCAATAAAAATTGACAATTGTTTAAAAATCACTTTGGAATATTATTAGAAAATATTGATGAAGCACAGTAAAACGTCACAGTAAATCCAGCAAGATCCACGAGGAAAGGAAAGAAGCTGAATTCAAAGATATTCTTTTTAAAAAATTGCATTTTCATCTTCCACAATTTTCCTACTAATCCAATAATTTTAGGAAAGCTGAAAGAGCGAGCATGATAGAATTCAAACGTGCCATTTATTCTATTGAACTAAGATTGTTACATCACATTGCATCTGTTTCTCTGTAGTGCCCCTTGGAGGCAAATGGTTGGGTGCCCATGTTTGCTGCCACTGCCCACCGTGCTGCTCAGGAGCTCTTTAAACAGCAGGAAAATGTGCCAGTTATATCGCGCCGAGCACTCGATGTAGCCGCATTTCCACATCCTCTTCACTAGGACACTTATGCTCTTGCGTGCAGTGAAGCGCTGCTTTTGTAGGTCTCTCTTATTTCCAACAATAATAATTGGGACTTGATTTGTACTGGTTACCCTAGTAAATAAACAAAGTAGTAAATGCAATATTATTGTCTAAGAACTCTTAATCAGTACCAAAGATTTTTTTCTCCTCTCCTGAAAGTGTTGATTTGTGCAGTCTAGTACTTGCCCTGATTTAGACTTGCATATGGAAAATGGTCAATTGGGCAGTATATTGATGGGCTTCTGACAACCAAAAAAAAACCCCACCCCTGCTGAACCCTGCCTTCCCACACAGCCTATCAACATACTTTTCAGCAGGGAGTGCTGGATAAAAATCAGCTGATGAAACCAGGTTACTTTTTCCGCTATCCTCCCTAATCCCAGTGGAGCAGAGACCAACTAATATAAATAAATATAGAAGAGCAGTGGTTCCCTCACACCAAAATGCTATGAATAAAGGACTTGCAATGATATAGCACCAGTCACGTCCTTCGAATATCCCAATGTGCATTACAGCCAATGAATTACATTCAGAATATAGTCACTTTTGATTTGTAGGCAAACCTAGCAGTTGCTTTGTGCACAGCAAGCTCCCAAAAGCAGTTTATTTTTGAAATAGAAAATGTTGGAAATACAGACGTTCTGATGAAAGATTGTGGGCCTGCAAAATGAACTCTGCCTCACCTGAGTATTTCCAGCATTTTCTGTTTTTATTTCAGACTTCCAGCATTTGCTGTATTTTTCTTTGATTTATTTTTGGTATTGTTTAAAGGATAAACAGTGACCAGAACACCTCAGCCTCCTTTTCAAATCTTCTTGCACTGTGGGATCTATTCAATCACCTGAGAAGCATGATGAGCCTTAGTTTAAAGTTTGTCAGAGATGCTGTCTTGAAGATCAATGACGTATGACACCAAACTGTCATTTCAGATTATGTTCTCTAATGTCGGAGCAGAGCTTGTCCACTCCATCAAGGCTGATAATGAGGAAGTATATAGGAGATTTTCTGCTTTGGGAAACGCATTTCAGGGAATTGCGTACACCAGTTTGTAGGTTCCTTAAGCACGGACCATGTGCCCATATCAAGCTCATCTCCGCTGGTGGGGTCCACATGCACTCTTCTGTCTGTTGTCTCATGATCAGCTGCCCGGGGTGGAGCTGACAATTTCAGTTTTTCCTGACTAACATGGGATGTTGCAGAGTTCGTATTGGACAAATTTATTTGGCAATGCACAAAAAACTCACTTTGCTGCAGGACAGGGTTGGTCTTGTGAAGAGTTTTATAATGTTCAGTACAACTGACTCATTGTTTAAGAATGTAGATCCTGTCATGTCCTCAGTGATAAATGTGGCAGAATACATGAATATTAACCACTTGGGCAAGGTAACTGGTCCCTTTGATATATGAGTCAGTGGCTTCAGGCAAGAAGTGCTGAAAATTGTACGACAACCACACCCCAATCAAAAGAAACAATCTTTAGGAACTCTCAGGCATATTTTCTAGTCAGCAGGATTAGTCCTGTCACTACAGGAGGTGCGTGTGAGGGTTAGGAAAGCCAACAGGCAATTTCTTTTCATTTGACCCTGGTTAGTGATTGGTGATGGGGTACCTTTTTGAAGTAAAGCAATAAGGAGACACTGGAGGCATCAAATGAAAACCAGGCAAAAGCACCCCCTTTTTAGATGGGGCACAACTGATAAGGAGCTAAACCATAAAACAAAGAAAACTTATAAAACTAGATATTAGCAATGCACACTATGCCCTGCAGTTCCTGTGCTGCCCACCAGTCACAAAAGACCTCAAGCGTACTTGTGGGCACTGCATGTTCCTTCTCTACGGCCACCCAGGTGCAGATAAGACCACAGAATAGAGGCAGGCAGTCAGAGCAACCACCCCGATAGGTTGCCTTCAACTTGGACCTGTAGATGGTCACGTTGGCTAGGCCTAGGAGCAGACTGCTGTGACAGTATGTGATCTGTAGACCACCATTCCCATTCATTATAATCTCAATGATACAGTTCAGTGCTATGGGATACAAGTCTTGTGCTTGGGTTCTTCCACACACTGCATTCCTGATCCGAAGATAGTATTATGGCACTTTGCCAGAGGGAAGAAAGAACCACTGAGGCAGAATCAATACATCCCACTCTTCTGGCTCCTTCAAGTGTTGAGAACAGTATTGTCAAAGCCTTGGAAGCAATGCACAGCACAGGGAAACTAATCAAAAAAGAGGGGAGAAAAAAAGAGAAAGCCTCATCTTTATTATAGAGTTTGATCTTCAACAAGACATACCCCTGATAAAAGCACTAAAGTTACTAACACCATGATGACTATATGTGCCATAGGTTATTGTTGATTCGCCATATATCTTTGAAGCTTAAGCAGAAATGTAAGAGAACTGACACTGAAATTGTTGAAAAGTGAGTTGGGTCCTGCAGCATTCACTTCTTCTTGTGTTGAGTGGTATGGTATCAAAACATTAGTATTTATTAATCAATTGATAGCTAATAAGCCCTTAGCTTGAATTTTTCATTCATTGTTATATGGCCAATCTACAATATTTAATTCTTACCAATGTTTGCAGGTTTGACATTTCCTTTTTGAGTAAACAAGCAGAGGATACACTGGACAGAATGTTTTCTTTTCCCAGATTTTTTGGTAATAATGATGGTGAAACTGTCAGGGTTCATTGTCATTACACCTGAAACTGACAGCAACTTCTGGAGTCGGCACATACACAGTTAAATTTGAAAGTACAGAATCTGCTGTCAGTTTCAGAGGAGTTGTGACAGTGAACACTGATAGTTCAACATGGAAATGTAGAAGTTGCTGTCACTAATTCTACGCTTCTCAGAGGATGCACTGATGAAGTCCTCCCCCCCCCAAATGTAATCACTGAACTGATGAAAACTTGCCCTTTTACGCTCATTAGTCTCACTGTGAAAAAAAACCTTGAAAGTGCTGCACTTTGTTGAATGAGGTGTAACAGGATGTTAACAGAGTAAAAGGTTTGTCATTACTGCTGAACAGTCTCACTGGCCCTGGAAAACTAATTTTATATTTGTGGAGCAGTAAATTTCTCCATTATAATAAATTTGCATTTTTAAAGTAATCCAATTTTAAAATAATGTTTGTTTAAGCTATTTCAGCTCTTGCCTTAATCCCAATGTGTATGTCACAATCACTTATTCCATTCTCTGTAAAAAGAAATTGTTTAAAAGTGAAAAATTCAGTGCATTTTAATTCCTGGTGAATACTTCAATGTGATTGGTTATTTACCTTGCTTGATGACGTCACCATTGCTAGATATCCAGAGAGCCCTTTGACTTGGCGCCAGATGCCAACAGACATTGTGAAAGGGGAAAAATCCACACCATAGGGGATTGTTAGATTTTTAGGGGCAGCTTTCTTTGAGTTCAGTGGAGAGTGCTATTGCTTTGCTACTTAATGGGAAATCCAGCCTTGGTACTTAAATCTCCAGTGGACTGCTAGGACATATGCAGTCTTCTGGAGCAGAAAATTTAGCAGACCATTGTTATAAAATGGAACTTTAAGGGCCATCCTAATGTAATAAATCATTAAGGAATCCAATTTCTTAATAGATGTTCATACCACCTATTTGTAAGAATGGCTGCATTGCTTTTATGCCAATACAAGAAGAGAAATGTAATTGGTTTGAAATCAAAGACATTGATCCTAGACTCATACTACGCACTTACAACATAGGGGGTCCAGTTACGTGGAATACAATTCTGTCACCTAGATCTAAAACAGTTTTAACCTGGATGCTCCATTGCACTATGCCATATAAATCCCAGGGATTTGTGTGGACGGCTAGATTATGTTGCTTTGGCCTCACTTGCATGGAACCATGCAATGCTAGGTGCTTCCAGTACTGTTGAAATTGTAATATCGTATGGATTACCAAATGGGCGCTATTTTCTAATTGATCATACCCATCTTATGGCTACTTATTGTAACAGATTGCAAAATTGACCTTTTATTTAATATCACATTTTGGATTAGGTATGAAGTGCAGATGAAGAGTAAGTACCATTTATGAATTTAATGTGAGCAAAGCAACTAACCATGGGCATTGGAACAAGAGTATGCATTCAGCCCCTCAAGCCTGGTATGCCATTCAGTTAGATCGTAGCTGATGTGTACCTCAACTCCATCTACTCACCATAGCTCCATATCCCTTGCTACCCTTCTCTAATAAAAATCTAGCCAACCTCAGTTTTGAAAATTCCACTGACCCAGCATCAACAGTGTTTTTGGGAGTAAGTTCCAGACTTCTTCTATGCTTTGTGTGATAAAGTGCTTCTTGATTTCACTCCTGAATGGCCTAGCTATAAGTTTAAGATGGTGCCTCCTTGTTCTGGATTCCCCCACCAGAGGAAATTGCTTCTCTGTACTATATTGACAAATGTTTTAACATTTTAAACACTTCAATGATATCACTGCTCAACCTTCTAAACTCAAGGAAATACAAACAAAGTTCATTGCTGAGCTATTTCTAACTCAAACACCCACAGATATTGTAGCAAGTCCAGATCCAAAGGTGGACTGTCCTTTTGCAGAGCCATCACTATAGGAGATGGACGTCATGTTTCCAAACAAAAAGACTTGCAATATAAAAGGCATAAAGCAGCCCAGCAAATAGTAAGTAAAAGCACAATTCTTACCTGACTTCTGCAATCTGCTGCCAAATCATTTTCACATATTTAAAACTATCGAAGCAGCAGATGTCGTACACAAGCATGTACGCGTTTGCATTTCTGATACCTCGGCACCGAGAATCCAACCATTCCTGCAAAACAAGAATGAAGAAAACGTGTCACTGTAACATGGACAGCTGCTATATTATTACTAGTTTGGCAAATTTTAGTAGTGGAACATGAAATATTTAAAATTAAGTAGTTACAAGCTGATTTGTGCACAGGACAGACACAACTTAATTCTATGGATGACCATCCTCTATTTTGCTCTCTCTCACTTCCCTTTCTGTCTGCTTCCTTCAGTATGTATTTCCAACAGCTGAGAGCAAGTACATCACTGCCCATGACTTCTGAGGTTAAAGTTATCCAGACACTGCAGTGCTGCTCCACACTATGACTCAGACTTCTTGAGTTGTTCCACCCAGTGATCTAGCTGAAAATTAAATCAAATTTGTCAAGGCCACAGTGATATGATAGAAATGTCATATGACTGGGCTGAATGAAATACAGGAACTAATTTTGACTGAAGCCACACACATAAAAGCATTTTGCTATCAGATGTGGCTGTAATCTGAACTTCGGTGTCTTAGTTTAGGAACTACTTCCCACAATAGCAGGTGGTGACAAAACCGCTCAGAGACATTTGCAATATTTTCTATGATCTTTGTTTGCACTGGAGAAGTGGGAGATTGGCTCATTTGAAAGGGCACATGTTACTTTGAGATTCTCAAGTGAAAAGGAGGAGTCCGATAACACAGAGCTATGGAATCATTTGCTGGGGATTGGAACATTGCAAGTATCACTCCATCGTTTAAGAAAGGAGGGAGGAAGAAACAAGGTAACTGCAGCTTAACATCAGTTGTGGGGAAGTTACTGGGATCAAGCATTGAGTGACTAAGCACCTGGACAAGTATAAGAGTCAACATGGATTTGTGAAGGGTAGGTCATGTCTGAGTAAATAAAAACAGAAAATGCTGGAAATACGCAACAAGTCAGGCAGCATCTGTGGAGAGAGAAACAGAGTTAACATTTCAGGTCAATGATCTTTCATCAGAACTGGCAAAAGTTGGAAATGTAATAGGTTTTGAGCAAGTGAAAAGGGGAAGTGTGGGAAGAAGAACAAAGGTGAAGGACTGTGATAGGGTGGAGGGGAGGAGAGAGTAAATGCCAAAACATTTTATGGTATAAGGCCAAAGGAAGCAGTGGCAACTGCTGGGACCACACCCAGCCAATGGAAGCAAGAGGAAGGATGGCCCTGAAACAATGGTAACTTTCTGGGGCCTTGATGGGGTCAATCGGCCGGGCCCTGGCAAAGCAAGCGGGGGTTGGTTAAGTGGGGGGGTGGAGTGTTGTGCGGTGGGGGTGGTTGGGGCTTTGGGGGCAGCCTTCCATGGGGCACAACGTGCCTGATCATGAGACCCTCCCCGCAGTACACAAGAAGGCTGCCAGATTTTACCTGGCAGCATTCTTGGTGCCTTTGTTGCCCAGCCACTGTGGGTTAAATACCAGGTGGTGGGAGGAAGCCCTTAAGTGGCAGTTAATTGGTCACTTAAGGGCCTTGATTGGCCTGGGGCGGGCGGGTCGTTGCGCCTCACCACTGCCGCCCCACGTAAAATTGCAATGGGGGTGGGAAGGCGTCAGGAACGGCCCCCACCGCGCCAACTGCACACTTGTTGGGTAGTCCTAAAATTACGTCCTATGACTCGATGCCTCGATGTTGAGTCCAGATGGGTGTCCTGTTGAAAGATGAGGTTCTGTTCCTTGAGCTTGCATTGAGCTTCTTTGGAACATTGCAGGAGGCCAAAGACAGAAGTGTCAGTGAAAGCAAGGTGGAGAATTAAAATGACAAGAGCCTAGAGGTTTGGGGGACATGCTTGCGGACTGAACAGTAATGTTTCGTAAAGCGGTCACCCGGTCTGCATTTGGTCTCCCCAATACGGCGGTGGCGTAGTGGTATTGTCACTGGACTAGTAACCCAGAGATCCAGGATATTGCTCTGGGGACATGGGTTCAAATCCCACCACAGCAGAAGGTGGAATTTGAATTCAATTAATAAATCTGGAATTAAAAAGCTAGTCTAATGATGGCCATTGTCGATTGTTGTAAAAACGCATCTGGATCACTAATGTCCTTTAGGGAAGGAATTCTGCTGTCCTTACCTGGTCTGGCCTACATGTGACTCCAGACCCACAGCAATGTGGTTGACTCTAACATGCCCTCTGAAATGGCCTAGCAAGCCACTCAGTTGTATTTAACCGCTACAAAGTCAATAAAAAGGACCGTTCCTAACAGCACTGTGGGTGTACCTACCCCACATAGACTGCAGCAGTTCAAGAAGGCAGCTCACCATCACCTTTTCATGGGCAATAAATGCTGGCCTGGCCAGTGATGCCTACATCCCATGAATGAATAAAAAAAATATAGAGGAGACCACATCGTGAGCAGTGAATACGCATATTAAATTCAAAGAAGTACATGAAATTTGCTATTTCACCTGGAAGGACTGTTTGGGTCCCTGTATGATGAGAAGGGAAGAGGTAAAAGGGCACGTGTTGCACCTCCTGCATGGAACGGTGCCATAAAAGGGAAGGGTTGTTGGGGTGACAGGATTTACTCCCATTTGGAAACAAACAAACTTATTAGCGAGAGACAGCATGGTTTCTTGAAGGGGAGGTCGTGTCTTACTAATTTGATTGAGTTTTTTGAGGAAGTGACGAAGATGATTG
This sequence comes from Heterodontus francisci, assembly GCF_036365525.1. Classification (NCBI taxonomy): domain Eukaryota; kingdom Metazoa; phylum Chordata; class Chondrichthyes; order Heterodontiformes; family Heterodontidae; genus Heterodontus; species Heterodontus francisci. The sequence goes on along the minus strand of NC_090393.1, from coordinate 27,286,676 downwards.
ATGAGGGAAGGGTGGTAGGTGTTGTCTATATGGACTTTAGAAAAGCCTTTGACAAAGTCCCGCATGGCAGACTGGTGCAAAAGGTGAAGTCACACGGGATCAGAGGTGAGCTGGCAAGATGGATACAGAACTGGCTCAGTTTTTTTTTTATTCATTCACGGGATGTGGGCGTCGCTGGCCAGGCCAGCATTTATTGCCCATCCCTAATTGCCCTTGAGAAGATGGTGGTGAGCTGCCTTCTTGAACCGCTGCAGTCCATGTGGGGTAGGTACACCCACAGTGCTGTTAGGAAGGGAGTTCCAGGATTTTGACCCAGCGACAGTGAAGGAACGGCGATATAGTTCCAAGTCAGGGTGGTGTGTGACTTGGAGGGGAACTTGCAGGTGGTGATGTTCCCATGTATTTGCTGCCCTTGTCCTTCTAGTTGGTAGAGGTCGCGGGTTTGGAAGGTGCTGTCTAAGGAACCTTGGTGCATTGCTGCAGTGCATCTTGTAGATGGTACACACTGCTGCCACTGTGCGTCGGTGGTGGAGGGAGTGAATGTTTGTAGATGGGGTGCCAATCAAGCGGGCTGCTTTGTCCTGGATGGTGTCGAGCTTCTTGAGTGTTGTTGGAGCAGCACCCATCCAGGCAAGTGGAGAGTATTCCATCACACTCCTGACTTGTGCCTTGTAGATGGTGGACAGGCTTTGGGGAGTCAGGAGGTGAGTTACTCGCCTCAGGATTCCTAGCCTTTCACCTGCTCTTGTAGCCACGGTATTTATATGGCTACTCCAGTTCAGTTTTCGGTCAATGGTAGCCCCTATGATGTTGATAGTGGGGGATTCAGCGATGGTAATGCCGTTGAATGTCCAGGGGAGATGGTTAGATTCTCTTTTGTTGGAGATGGTCATTGCCTGGCACTTGTGTGGCGCAAATGTTACTTGCCACTTATCAGCCCAAGCCTGGATATTGTCCAGGTCTTGCTGCATTTCTACACAGACTGCTTCAGTATCTGAGGAGTTGCGAATGGTGCTGAACATTGTGCAATCATCAGCGAACATCCCCACTTCTGACCTTATGATTGAAGGAAGGTCATTGATGAAGCAGCTGAAGATGGTTGGGCCTAGGACACTACCCTGAGGAACTCCTGCAGTGATGTCCTGGAGCTCAGATGATTGACCTCCAACAACCACAACCATCTTCCTTTGCGCTAGGTATGACTCCAGCCAGCGGAGGGTTTTCCCCCTGATTCCCATTGACCTCAGTTTTGCTAGGGCTACTTGATGCCATACTCGGTCAAATGCTGCCTTGATGTCAAGGGCAGTCACTCTCACCTCACCTCTTGAGTTCAGCTCTTTTGTCCATGTTTGAACCAAGGCTGTAATGAGGTCAGGAGCTGAGTGGCCCTGGCGGAACCCAAACTGAGCATCACTGAGCAGGTTGTTGCTAAGCAAGTGCCGCTTGATGGCACTGTTGATGACACCTTCCATCACTTTACTGATGATTGAGAGTAGGCTAATGGGGCGGTAGTTGGCCGGGTTGGATTTGTCCTGCTTTTTGTGTACAGGACATACCTGGGCAATTTTCCACATTGCAGGGTAGATGCCAGTGTTGTAGCTGTACTGGAACAGCTTGGCTAGGGGCGCAGCAAGTTCTGGAGCACAGGTCTTCAGTACTATTGCTGGAATATTGTCAGGGCCCATAGCATTTGCAGTATCCAGTGCCTTCAGTCGTTTCTTGATATCACGCGGAGTGAATCGAATTGGCTGAGGTTTGGCATCTGTGATGCTGGGGACTTCAGGAGGAGGCCGAGATGGATCATCAACTCGGCACTTCTGGCTGAATATTTTTGCAAATGCTTCAGCCTTATCTTTTGCACTGATGTGCTGGGCTCCCCCATCATTGAGGATGGGGATATTTGTGGAGCCACCTCCTCCAGTTAGTTGTTTAATTGTCCATCACCATTCACGGCTGGATGTGGCAGGACTGCAGAGCTTAGATCTGATCCGTTGGTTATGGGATCGCTTAGCTCTGTCTATCACATGCTGCTTACGCAGTTTGGCATGCAAGTAGTCCTGTGTTGTAGCTTCACCAGGTTGACACCTCATTTTGAGGTATGCCTGGTGCTGCTCCTGGCATGCCCTCCTGCACTCTTCATTGAACCAGGGTTGGTCTCCTGGCTTGATGGTAATGGTAGAGTGGGGGATATGCCGGGCCATGAGGTTACAAATTGTGGTTGAGTACAACTCTGCTGCTGCTGATGGTCCACAGCGCCTCATGGATGCCCAGTTTTGCATTGCTAGATCCGTTCGAAATTTATCCCATTCAGCACGGTGATAGTGCCACACAACACGATGGACGGTATCCTCAATGTGAAGGCGGGACTTCGTCTCCACAAGGTCTGTGCGGTGGTCACTCCTACCAATACTGTCATGGACAGATGCATCCGCGGCAGGCAGATTGGTGAGGACGAGGTCGAGTATGTTCTTCCCTCGTGTTGGTTCCCCCACCACCTGCCGCAGACCCAGTCTAGCAGCCATGTCCTTTAGGACTCGGCCAGCTCGGTCAGTAGTGGTGCTACCGAGCCACTCATGGTGATGGACATTGAAGTCCCCCACCCAGAGTACATTTTGTGCCCTTGCCACCCTCAGTGCTTCCGCCCAGTGGTGTTCAACATGGAGGAGTACTGAGTCATCAGCTGAGGGAGGGCGGTAGGTGGTAATCAGTAGGAGGTTACTTTGCCCATATTTAACCTGATGCCATGAGACTTCATGAGGTCCGGAGTCGATGTTGAGGACTCCCAGGGCAACTCCCTCCCTACTGTATACCACTGTGCCACCACCTCTGGTGGGTCTGTCCTGCCGGTGGGACAGGACATACCCGGGGATGGTGATGGCAGTGTCTGGGACATTGTCTGTTCGGTATGATTCCGTGAGTATGACTATGTCAGGCTGTTGCTTGACTAGTCTGTGGGACAGCTCTCCTAACTTTGGCACAAGCCCCCAGATGTTAGTAAGGAGGACTTTGCAGGGTCGACAGGGCTGGGTTTGCCGTTGTTGTTTCCGGTGCCTAGGTCGATGCCGGGTGGTCCGTCCGGTTTCATTCCTTTTTATAGACTTCGTAGCGGTTAGATACAACTGAGTGGCTTGCTGGGTCATTTCAGAGGGCATGTAAGATTTAACCACATTGCTGTGGGTCTGGAGTCACATGTAGGCCAGACCAGGTAAGGACAGCAGATTTCCTTCCCTAAAGGACATTAGTGAACCAGATGGGTTTTTACAACAATCGACAATGGTTTCATGGCCATCATTAGACTAATTTTTAATTCCAGATTTTTATTAAGTTTTGTCTCTGTCTGATTTGCTTCTCCATTGAATTTATTTGCTACTTTGCTATCACCCATGTCACACAACTGTTCAAGACCAATTTCTGCCCCAGCTTTTCCACTACTTGGGTGGTCAGTGACAAAGGGTTATCAATTTAGAATTGTCAATAATAGAATGAAGAGATACACTAAGAGAAATTTCTTTAAGTGGAAAGATTTGCAGCATGGAATGCCATATGGAATAGTTGAGGCAGAGACAATTGCATCTTTTTAGGGAAAAGTGAGTAAGCATTTAAAACAGAATGACGGGGAGAGCTAGGTAATAGAACTGAATTGGTATGGCAAAGAAAAAGAACATATACAATGGGCCAAATTACCTCTTTATGTGCTGTAACCTTTGATGGTACTAAGGAGATTTACAAACTATTTAACATATATTAATATTTAGATGGTGCAGAGAGTGAAGGATAACTTGGGGAAAGAAGTGTCCATCTCTCCTGTCCCTGAATTTGTTATTACATAATTTATTTATCTCAAGTGTCCCTCAACTTTCTGGTAGCCTTGAATTTATTTCAAAGGGCTGTAATTGGTAGAGACCACATGGCTGCATATCCATGCTTGCTGTAGAATGAAAGGTTTTACTTTTGATAATAGAACATAAGCTTGTAAAGACTTTGATTTCATTAATGTTAACCCCTGCTTCTCAGTTAATAGTGGTTGAGCAATGTGATGACTCTGAGAATGAAATTAATCAGCCAGATGATTTTCTTTTGACCTTACTCGGTTTTTAAAAAAGTTTTCATCAGCTTCAAGTTTCTCAGTTTCAAGTCCTTTGCAAAACCTCATCTCAGACATACTGTGAATGCCAATTAGCAGTATCAATCTCCTTGGAAACCTGTTACCTGTAAGGGCAAAGGCTAGAGGTACAGCAGGTAGCATGAAATTGGTTTGATATTTGTAGTAGAGATAGGGATTAAACCAAAAGCCCTTGAAGCAGAGAGGTATCACTGATCTCCAGATCCACACGCAAGTTTAACTTGGCTTCAGTACAAAGGGATTGAAATCACTCCTATAATTATATCTATTAACTGAATAAATGGTTAAGGTAAGTCCAGCAATGTGTGGAGAAAGGACTATGAGAGTGTTTGTCCATTTATAAAACTGCTTCTAAAATTACTCCCTTCTAAAACAGCCACAGATATTGCACCTGATGAGAGCATCTGATTAGACCAGCAGAAGAAAAGAGATGGTGTGAGAGGTAAGCTCCAACACAGCATGTGAGACAATGGGCAAATACAGACCAATAATAAAGGCACAGAAAACTCCCAAACTGGTCTAATGGGAAAATGCTGCAAATGCTGCAAACACCATGTTGCCATCAGTAGCATCTCTGTGATACCGCATATTTTAACATGAGAAAGTGGAGTTGATATTACACTACACAATTCAGTGAACACAATAACATTGTATTACAAACAAATATATACACAGAATCAGCATATTACTAACATTAAATCTACCAATGTTGAACCTGCTATTATCATGGCATGATTGTATTTTACTTTGTCACAGATTTCAGGTTTTGAAATTCATAACTCAGAAACAAAAACAAAAGAAGTGGCTAGTGAGATTGTTGATGCGTTAGTTTTAATTTTCCAAAATTCCCTAGATTTGGGGAAGGTTCCGTTAGATTGGAAAATAGCGAATGTAACTCCTTTATTCAAAAAGGGAGGGAGACAGAAAGCAGGAAACTACAGGCCAGTTAGCTTAACATCTGTCTTAGGGAAAATGTTAGAAGCTATTATTAAAGACATTATAGCAGGACATTTAGAAAAATTCAAGGTAATCAGGCAGAGTCAACATGGTTTTGTGAAAGGAAAATCATGTTTAACTAATTTATTGGAATTCTTTGAGTGAATTACATGTGCTGAGGATAAAGGGGAACCGGTGGATGTATTGTACTACTATTGGATTTCCAGAAGGCATTTGATAAGGTGCCACATCAAAGGTTATTGCACAAAATAAAAGCTCATGGTGTAGGGGGTAACATATTGGCATAAATGGGTCATTTTCTGGTTGGCAAGATGTAATGAGTGGTGTGCCACAGGGATCTGTGCTGGGGCCTCAACTTTTTACAATTTATATAAATGACTTGGATGAAGGTATGGTTGCTAAATTTGTTGATGACACAAAGATAGGTAGGAAAGTAACTTGTGAAGAGGACATAAGGAGGCTACAAAGGGATATAGACAGGTTAAGTGAGTGGGCAAAGACCTGGCAAATGGAGTATGTGGGAAAGTGTGAAATTGTCCACCTTGGCAGGAAGAATAAAAAAGCTAAATGGTGAGAGATTGCAGAGCTCTGAGATGCAGAGGGATCTGGGTGTCCTAGTGCATGAATCACAAAAGGTTAGTATGCAGGTACAGCATATAATTAGGAAAGCTAATAGAATATTATCGTTTATCGCGAGGGGAACTCAATACAAAAGTAAGGCAGTTTTGCTTCAGATATACAGGACATTGGTGAGACCACCTCTGGAGTACCATGTACAGTATTAGCCTCCTTATTTAAGGAAGGATGTAAATGCGTTGGAGGCAGTACAGAGAATGTTTACTAGACTAATACCTGGAATGGGTGGGCTGTCTTATGAGGAAAGATTGGACAGGCTAGGCTTGTATCCGCTGGAATTTAGAAGAGTAAGAGGTGACTTGATTGAAACATAGAAGATCCTGAAGGGTCTTGACAGGTAGATGTGGAAAGGATGTTTCCCCTTGTGGGAGAATCTAGCACTAGGGGTCACTGTTTAAAAATAAGGGGTCACCTATTTAAGACAAAGATAAGGAGAAATTTCTTCTCTCAGCGGGTCGTGAGTCTTTGGAATTCTCTTCCTCAAAAGGTGGTGGAAGCAGAGTCTTTGAATATTTTTAAGGCAGAGGTAAATAGATTATTGATAAGCAAGGGAGTGAAAGGTTATTGGAGGTTCATGGAAATGTGGAGTAATCAGTTCAGCCGTGAACTTATTGAATGGCGGAGCAGGCTCGAAGGGCCGAGTGGCCAATCATGTGTGCAGAAATGACTCTTTCTACAGTAAACATGCGAGCTGGCTGCTGTTAAACATGTTTTGTAACTGAACTGCAAAGGGATTTTCAGCATTCCAGTGCTAAACAGCACTGACTGTGTTTTGTTGCACTGACAATGTCTCTATCGGTAGTGTTATGACCAGGTGAGAAAGGGGTATAGGGATTCCCTCTCAGTCTTTGCCTGGTTTAACTGTAACAGGGTTTAATTTTAAAAACACCGTGTTTTTAGCTCCCCCTCAGTCAATCCTTGTTCACTGCTCTCCAATTGTAAGGCAAAGAAATCAACCAGACAGATTTACTTAGATTTAAACAAGAAAGGTAGAAGTTTATTAACCTCAAACTCTAATTCGGTTAACGACTATGAATGTGCGACACAACCACGCTAGCATGCATACGCGATAAACACACATGCTGATAGAGACAGAAAAGTAGAAAGAATAAAGGGGGAAAAGTTTGAGGCAATAGCTGGGATTTCTTTACGGTGCTTTGAATTCGATGTAGAGGCTTTGATTGCAGGTTAAGTCTTGCTGTTTTGTTGGGGACCAGTGCACACTTTAAAACTTGTTTCGATGTTGGAGTCTTTTCTCTCTTGAGGTTTAAGTGACTTCAGTGGATCCGGAGATTCATGAGAGAGAGCGAGAGCGGCTCTCCTCTTCCAAGTTCAGTTGCAATCTCCCAAACTGTGCTGTCAGCAGTTCAAACGAAGACCTGGGCCAGCGGGTTAGTCATGTGACTAGCTGTTTTAACAAACTCCTGCATTTGTAGATTCTCCATCTTAGCAGACACCCTGGAATGCTGGTATTTTTACACATTCAATGTCTGGTGATCAAAATTCATTTGGATTAATTTGATCAGGGAACCATTCTATTGTCTCCAGGCACTGTCTCTTAGTATGCAAATGTTTTCCAGCCACTACTGATCTCTTCAAACAAGTCATCTCTTCCTTCCAGCAACAGTTTAAAATTAATGTTCACATGACAAAATTAGTATGCCTCATTCTTGGCAGGTGGGGTCTTCATGACAGTAGCCTATGGAATCCAACACTGATCTTCATATTTTTATTGAAATCTGAAGGAGGTCATGCATAAGAATGTTTGTCACCTAATGCTATTCTGTAATACAGGCCTGTGAGAAGCCAAGTAGAATAATGACCCACAAGTTACAACATAGTGTTATAAGCAGCAAAGCATATTCTTCGTGTTCTACTATTCCACCTGACTGAACAAGATATTGGAAAAAAGAAAAACCCAACTGATCGATCATTCCTTCTGTAAAACATGTTTGATTACTTGTATGCTTTTTCAATTTATTTCTTAATGTAACATAATTTTAAAAATGAGAAATACACATCCAAGGTTTTCAGGTATCCCAATCTCACAAGCAGCACTTAACTGGGTGTCCTTTATATTACAATGCAAAATATTGTACTCCTGCCAGATTACTCTATGAACCATGAGATCTAATTTCCTTCTCACATTTTACAGTAGGACAGTTCTGTTCCAGGAGTCAATGGATATGTGGCTGAGAGCTGGTGATAACTTCTTTAAGAGGGACAGCAAGCAGAACTCCCATAAACAATCCATCAACACAGGCTTATTTACACAAAGCAGTAGTGTTACTTAGAGAGCTGAGCAGATTTAGGTCCTTGTGGGCACGATGGGCATCTTACACTTGCAGCTGAGCTATTAAGCAGAAACATTGCACACTGCACAGTTGCGTCGACAAAGTTTAAAAGATTTTAGTTGGTTTAGCAGCTCATTAACTGCCTGACAAGCAGTTTAACATGATTGTTGATGCATTCCAATTGGTCAACCTATTCCTGGTTTCAGCTAAATCAACTTTCCAAAAAATGTACTGTTTAGACACTTGCCTGCAAGTTCATTATCAGTTAGGAGTGTAGTGGAGGGTCCAGTGGTAAACCGACTACATTCAATTTTTACTTTTGGAAGCAAGCTTTTTGGCAGTAATTCATGGAATCACAGAGCACATACAGTGCACAAACAGGCCATTTGGCCCAACTGGTCTGTACTGGTATTTATGCTTCTCCCACCCTGCTTTATCTAACCCTATCAAGATAACCTTCTATTCCTTTGTCCCTCATGTACTGATCCAGTTTTCCCTTGAATGTATCTATGCTCTTTGCCTCAACTACTCCTTGTGGCAGTGAATTCCACAGTCTAACCACTTTATAGTTAAAGAAGTTTCTCCTGAATTCTCTATTGGATTTATTAGTGCCTATCGTATTTATGTCCCTAGTTTTAGCCTTCCCCACAAATGGAAGTATCTTCTTTACATCTATCCTGTCAAATCCCTTCATCATCCTAAAGACCTCTATCAGGTCAACTCTCAGCCATTTTCTTTTCTAGAGAAATGAACCACAGCCTGTTCAGCAAAGGGTGTACTGTACATGCCTCACATTTTTTATTCTATGGAGGTTGAAGTATGAATGAGAATTCAACATTTATGTGAGCCCTTGTTCTGACCAACATCTTCTTCACATGCAGTGATAACAGTGTTCAATCGTCACATTACCTTTCTTCACCATATATACCCTGCACAATCCACGTTCACACACAGTCTCCATTACATAGTTATTTAAACCTTGTTCATTTTATATCATATTTTACAACAGAAAATGTTTTGCCCTTGTCAACTTCATGAAATATGAATGGAACTGATAATAAATCTCTAGACGCTACAAGATAACTCCAACATATGCCGGACCCACTTCTAAAATTTCCACACCATCACTGGCCAAAGGGAAAAAGTTCTTACTTCTTTGGGATAAAAGAACAATTCCACCCCAACTGCCTACTGATAAGATGGAAATTACGCACTTCTTCGCCTGCAGTATAACTCCATTCCCTACCGGATTTTCTCTGACATACTAATAAAACCATGACAACCCGCCTTTTGTTTTGTTTCGAGTGCTTTGGTTTGCAGTTCATCTCGCCCCCATTGGGCAGATTTCACCCCAATTAGATTCGTCCCATTATTTTAATGTATTCATATTAAAACAGATGGAAATTGTTAAGTCGGTTTCATGCTGGTTTCGCAAGATCGTGAACATTCAGGATGGGCAATTTGTACTTTTAACATTTATCTTGTAATCTGTACCTTTCACTTTCAGAAAGGTTCAAGTCAAGTACCAATAAACTGTAAAGTGACACAATGGGGGCGGGGTGGGGTAGGGGGCGAGCAGTTTGACAGAAAGACACAAAGACACCCCCAGGCAGAAGGCATGAACAGGAGGAACAAGCTACATTTCCCCTACCTGAGCACCGGTTGTTGGAAATGTTGGGATCTGCGGCACATCCACGATCTTCAAATCGTACATGTTATCGTTGAGTATTACTGAAGGTCTGTGAACATACCTTCTTCTGGTCGGGGTGTATACGTGGCTGAAGTCATTGTAAAGGAACTGGCGGATTATGGCCGTTTTACCCACTCCAGGAGACCCAAGCACGGCGATTGTAAAGGTGCCGACCATTGTCCCACATATTTGTCTTGAACCGGGTGTTAGTGAGCAGGTAGAGGCTGGAGTGAAACCTCAGGCTGGGGTTTGCAGCCTTCGCTGTTTGATTCCCAAGCCTCACTCACTCTCCGGAGCCTCCGTGAAGATGATCCAAACTACATCAACCTTTAGTTGGTCGACAGGGTGCTTAAGGGCGAAAGTCTGGCTTGTCCGGCGCAGAGATGGAGCTAGTCAGTAAAATTTGGGACTCCGTTTAGCCCCCTACCTCCCTCTGCCCAAGTCACATAAAATAAACTGGATTCCGCTTCTGATAAATCTGCGGCAGATCTCACTGGCCCCTTTTAAAGTCGTTGAGTGGATCAACTCTCCTCACATGTTGGTTTCTGGAGCAAGAGATCGCTATGGGTCGACCAAATTTCAGCCTCTCGCCGCCCTCATCGATCTCTATTCTCGGTTTGTCACAATCATAGAAATTTATAGCATAGAAGGCGACCGTTCGGCCCATCGTGTCTGTGCCCGTTCTCTGGCAGAGCAACCCACTCCCCTGCCTATTCTCCGTGGCCCTGCCTTTTTTTTTTCAGACAACTATCCAGTTCTCTTTTGAAAGCCCCCATTGAATCTGCCTCCACACATTCTCAAGCAGTATATTCCAGATCCTAACTACTCACAGTGTTAAAAAAAGATTTTCCTAGTGTCACCGCCATTGGTTCTTTTGCCAGTCACCTTAAATCAGTCTCCTCTGGTTCTCGACGCTTCCGTCAACAGGAACTCTGTCCTGACCCCTCATGATTTTGAACACCTCTATCAAATCTCCTCTTAATCTTCTCTTCTCCAAATAGAATGGCCCCAGCTTCCCCAATCTATCATCCCTAGAAGTATTCTCGTGAATGTTTTCTTCTTCCTCTCTAATGCCTTCACATCCTTCCTAACGTTTGGTGCCCAGAATTGGGACACAATACTCTAATAGAGGGAGAACCAGTGTTTTATACAGGTTCGTCGTAACTTTGTTACAAATTGTAACGAATGCTTTATCTTTCACCACAAGCATTAACACACTCTTTGCCTTTGTCCCATGACAGCTTTGTAATTTAATCTCTCCTGCCCTCTGCCCTAACACACACCTACCCTTTTGACCTCTACATCCACTCCCACCCCACCCCACCCCCTTCACTTCACTTGATTAAAACCTAATTCTTTTCTAACCTTTCCCAGTTCTGATAAAAGGTCACAGACCTGAAACGTTAACTCCGCTTCTCTCTCCACAGATGCTGCCTGACCTGCTGAGTATTTCCAGCACTTTCTGTTTTTATTTCATCATAACTTCCTTGCTTTTGTATTCTATTCCCCCATTTATAAAGCCCAGGATCTAATATGCTTTATTAACCCCTTTCTCAACCTACCCTGCCACCTTCAATGATTTGTGCACAGATACCCCCAGGTCCCCTGCTCCTGCAACCCCTTTAGAATTGTACCCTTTTTTATATTGCCTCTCCTCAGCTTTTCTACCAAAATTTCTTTCACACTTCTCTGCATTAAATTTTGTCTGCCCATTCCACCATGTCTATGTTCTCTTGAAGTTTTTCACTATCCTCCTCACCGCTCACAATACTTCCAAGTTTTGTATCATCCACAAATTTTGAAATTGTGCCCTGTACATCAAAGTCTAGTCACTAATATAGATCAAGAAAAGCAGTGGTCCGAATACTGACCCCTGGGGAACCCCACTATATATTTTCCTCCAGTCTGAAAAACAACCGTTCACCACTACTCTCTGGTTCCTGGCAGTCAGCCAACTTCGTATCTATGCTGCCACCCTCTCTTTTATTCCATGGGCTTTAACTTTGCTGACAAGCCTGTGGGCACTTTATCAAATGCCTTTTGGAAGTCCATGTACTTCAACCACATTACCCTTATCAACCTTCTCTGTTAACTCATAAAATAACTCAAGCAAGTTAGGTAAACGCTTTTAGTAACTTTGATGCAAAGACCTATCATTGAATGAACACTTTAAACCTGATTTGAAATTACTTCCAATTATGTAACAAAACTTTACCACCAAACATCACAGTGGAAAAAAAAAAGCTGAAACTAAAACTAATGTGTAGACGATTCTAGAATTGATAACAGTTTAGTTTTAATGAGCTGTACCTCTACCTGTTCTAATGGATATTTAGCCAAGTGTAAAGTCACACAGTGGACAGGAGTCCTTGAGGCGGATTAAGTACTTAAATGGCACATTTCTTGGGTTTCTCCTGGTTATCCAAACTTGGAGTAAAATGCTTTTTTTTTCCTCACACAGGAACTGGAATTCCCTGAGGTTTTCAAAGATTGTGTGTTATATATTGGTTCTGGTCTGGAGTGAGTGGTGCCCTCACCAAGGCTAACCCACAGTTACAAATCCTTAACCATCGTGGCTTAAAAGTGGATGGACAGCAGACCTGTCTGCCTTCTCAGATTTGCTCTCAGGATCTCATCTTTGAAGTTACTTTCAACTAGACTCAGTAGAACTTTCATAGTGACTTAAAATTCAGGCATTGAATCCTCCTTACAGGAGAACAATGTCAATGAAACAAGGATCAATGTGACCCATGTTATATATTTGAAAAAGAAAAAAAAATGCAGGGCTGTGGAGAAATAGCTAGCGTGTGGGACAAATTGGATAGCTCTTTCAGAAAGCCAGCATAGGCACAATGGGCTGAATGGTCTCCTCCTGTAATGTATCATTTTATGATTAAATGTGTTTCTCCTAATCATTGTAGATGTACAGGAGGGGACAGGATGGTGAAGTTGTAAAATATTGTCACATCTACTTGGAATAGGGTGAAATCCTGTGCCTTTTCAGCTCATTACTGCCGTCTTCACTGCCCTTCACTTCATTATTAGGTATTCATTATACCCTACCTCTTGGCTTGTCTGTTAACTTGTAATAGGATTTGGTACAATAAGCCAAATGTCAAATGCCTTTTGAAAGTCCATTTATACCATATCAACCACATTACCCTCATCAACCTTCTCTGTTACCTCATAAAAAAACTCAAGCAAGTTAGTTAAACACTGATTCAAAGACCAGAATAAACACTTTAAACCAGACGTGAAATTACTTCCAATTGTATAACAGAACTTTACCACCAAACATCACAGTGGAAAAAAAGCTGTGTCTTTTTTGACTTGCTGCACATATTAGACTTGGTTGATGAAAATACGTAAATCATTAACAGCATTGAATTATCATGCTTGGCTTTTATTTACTGTTAAAGCTAGGATTCAACCAATTAACTAATAGGAGCATTATTAATGATTTCTCTCTCTTCATTTCATTAAGTTCATTTCACTCAATTACATGTTCATAACAGACTCCCATGCTGTGCTCAAATCTTATACAAAGACAAGGTAAGTACTAATGTGAAGATCTTGGAAAAGACAAACAATTATTAATTGGGCTTCTCTACACAGTAGACAGTAAGTTGTCAATAAATAGTTCAAATATTGATATTATCAACCCCATTCACTGCCTTTTTGATTTTTAATTCCTCTTTCTGGATAGGTTAACTGACAGTTTATGAATCCCTATGTTATTAGAAGTTTATTTGTATTACACTATTTTGATCCAACTTACTTTTGTATAGTATTTAACTCTTATCAAGACAATTTTTGCTTATTCCAACTAAGAATGGCCATTTATTATGTTTTCTGAGTGAGATTTTCTTGAAAATCACCAAGAAGGATTGAATTCTACTTGTGCTAAAAGTCACAAAGAAGAATACTTCCTCACTAGAAAATTGCCAGAAGCAGCTTTTTGAATATCGTTATTTATTGTAAATTTACAGAAAGCATTTTTTGAGTTAGAGGTCAAAGGATTGGTAATTATGGAATAGTATCTGTATTTGCTGCTCTTCCTCGCTTTACAATTACATCTGCCTGAGAACTCCATATCACAAGCTCAGAAAAAAAGGCTTAATTTAAATACCAATTTAATTTTCATTGGGCTTAATCATAATCACTATTTAACAAAATAATCTACCCACTTCTCTTCCCCTGCAGGGGTGACATGCTGGGACACATTTTCATGGATTCTGGCAGTTCTACGAGCACCTAAGTGGCTGTATTTGTTTTGTAATGACAGATTGTGAGCACTTACAGGCTGAACCCAATCCTGTCATCTCCTAATGTATGTGTGTTCACAGTTTGAAGCAGAGGTCAAAGATCAAGAACAGTCCCTTGGCTCCTTAGACTGCTGAGCTGAATTGTAACACTCATATTGTTATTCTGACTGAGATCAGCACTAACCGGGTTATCAAAACTGGGACTTTCTACATATGTATCACACAATGTGTTCCATTTATCCAATGAGCCATAATCAACAAATCTGAATTTATGTAGCAACTTTCATGATCTCTGGACATCTCAAAGTGCTTCATAGCCTACAAATTACTTTTGGAGTGTACCCTGTTGTAATGTAGGAAGCACAGTGACCAATTTGCACACACAATGTCTCACAAAAAGCAATGAAATAAATGATCAGGTAATTTGTTTTAGTAATGTTAGTTGAAGGATAAATATTCGTCATGATAACAGGACAACAGTCCTACTCCTCTTTGAATTATGTCATGAAATTAGTTACATCCACCAGAGACAACAGATAGAGCTTTAGTTTAGTGTCTCATCCAAAAAATGGCACCATTGGCAGTGATGCACGCTGTCATGCAGGCCCCCACCTGCCAAGAATGAGGCACATTAATTTTGTCATATGAACATTGATTTTAAATTTGCTAGGGAGAAGCCCTGTACAAAAGCTGCCAGACACTTAGATGAAAAACATTTGCATACTAACAGACAGTGCTTGTGGAGACAAAAGAACCATTCCCTGACACATTCAACCCACAATGGATTTTGATTACCAGACATTGAAGGGAAAGCATTCCAGAGACTGCTAAGGTGATATGATCCACAAAAGCCAGGATTGGTTAAACCAGCTGGTCACATGACTAACTGGCTGGTCCAGGGTTTTTTGAACCAGCCACGGAGCGGTTCTGAACTCAGAAAGACTGTTTGCTCCTGGAGTGAGAAGACCTCTCCTGTCTGCTCCCAACTCTTTCTCACAAGCCTCTGGACCCACTGAGGACACATGAACTTCAAGAGAGAAAAGTCTCCTACATCGAACAAGATTTAAGAAGAATACTGGGCCCCAACAAAAAGGTAGACCTACCTAAAATCAAGGACTTTACAGCATGCTCTAAGAACAGCAACCAAAACCATCTTCAGATATTGCCTCAAACCTTTCCACTTTATTTCTTCTGCTGTTTTCTGTCTCTATCTGCATGTGTGTATCACGTACGCATGCTAGCATGGGCACGTCACGTATCCATAGGCATTAACGGAATTAGAGTTTAAGTTTAATAAAATTCAACCTTTTTTCTTTAAACAGAAGAAAACCTGTGTGGCTAGTTTCTTTGCCTTATAATTGGAAGTTAGTGAACAAGGATTCACTAAGGGGGAGCTAAAAAAATGGTGTGTTTAAAATTAAACCCTGTTACGTCAAAACCAGGTGAAGGCTGAGAGGGAACCCTAGACCCCTTTCTCACCTGGTCGTAACAACACTCTCAATGCTACAGTGAAGTGCCAGCCTAGACTATATACTGAAGTTTTGCAGTGGGGCTTGAACCCATGACATTTTGACTCAGAAGTGAAAGCAATACGATGGAGCCGAGGCATATGAAACATCCAATCTTCCCCAATCTTTCATCATTACTCAGACCTGTGACACTTTGAGCCATCATTAATAAATATAAGGGGAGGTGGTGGTGTAGTGGTAATGTCATTGGACTAGTAAACCAGAGGCTTAGGCTAATGGCCTGGAGACATGGGTTTGAATCCCAACACAGCACAAAGCAAAATTTGAAATTAATTAATAAATCTGGAATTTAAAAACAAAGCTAGTCTAATGGTGACCATGAAACCACTACCGATTGTCATAAAAACCTATCTGGTTCACTAAGGTCCTTTAGGGAAGGAAATCTGCTGTCTTCACCTGGTTTAACCTACATGCGATTCCAGACATAGAAACATAGAAAAATAGGAGCAGGAGTGGACCATTCAGTCCGGCTCCGCCATTTTTAAAAGATCATGGCTGATTGTCTAATTCAGTACCCTGTTCCTGCTTTCTCCCCATATCCCTTGATCCCTTTGGCATTAAGAAATATATGTCTCCTTGAATATATTTAATGACTTGGCTTCCACTGCCTTCTGCGGTAAAGAATTCCACAGGTTCACCACCCTCAGAGAAAAAATTTCTCATCTCAGTTCTAAATGGCATACCCCATATCCTGAGACTGTGACCCCTGGTTCTGGACTCCCCAGCGATTGGGAACATCCTCCCTGCATCTAGCCTGTCTAGTCCTGTTAGAATTTTATAGGTTTCTTTGAGATCCCCTCTCATTCTTCTCAACTCTGGTGAATATAGGCCTAGTCGACCCAATCTCTCCTCATACATCAATCCGGCCATCCCAGGAATCAGCCTAGTAAATCTTCTTTGCACTCCCTCCATGGCAAGAACATCCTTCCTCAGATAAGGAGATCAAAACTGCACACAATACTCCAGATGTGGTCTCACCAAGGCCCTGTATAACTGCAGTAAGACATCCTTGCTCCTGTACTCAAATCATCTCGCAATGAAGGCCAACATACCATTGGCCTTCCTAACTGCTTGCTGCACCTGAATGCTTGCTTTCAGCGACTGGTGTACAAGGACACCCAGGTCTTGTTGCACCTCCCCCTTTCCCAATCTATCACCATTCCGATAATAATCTGCCTTTCTGTTTTTACAACCAAAATGGATACCCTCACATTTATCCACGTTATACTGCACCTGCCAGGCATTTGCCCACTCACCCAACTCGTCCAAATCACATTGGAGCCTGTTTGCATCCTCCTCATAGCTCACTTTTCTCCCCAGCTTTGTGTCATCTGCAAACTTGGAAATGTTACATTTAGTTCCCTCACCCAAGTCATTAATATATATTGTGAATAGCTGGGGCCCAAGCACCGATCCCTGCGGTACCCCACTAGTCACTGCCTGCCACCCGGAAAAAGACCCGTTTATTCCTATTCTGTTTCCTGTCTGTCAAACTACAGCAATGTGGTTGACTCTGAAATGGTCTAGCAAGCCATTCAGTTCAAAGGCAATTAGGGATGAGCAAAAATGCTGGCCAGGCAGTGATGCCCACATCCCATGAATGAATTAAAAAAATGAATTTATGTAGCACTTTTCACATCCTCAGGACATCCCAAAGTGCTTCACAGCCCAAGTACTTTTTGATGTATAGTCACCCTTGTTATGTAGGAAAAAGCAACAGTCAATGTGCAAACAGCAATATCCTGCAAACAATAATGATATATGACCAGATAATCTGCATTGGTGGTGTTTGTTGTAGGATACATGTTGACCAGCACTCTGGGTGAACTCCCCTGCTCTTCCTTAAACAGGGCTCAGATCTTTTACATCCACCTGAGAGGCAGATAGGGCATCAGTTTAACATCTCATCCAACAGCATCTCTGACAATGCAGCAGTCCCTCAGAACTGCATTGAAGTTACAGCCTAGAATATGTACTGAAGTATTTGGAGTGGAGTGTGAATTTAGGTCTTTCTGATTCAGAGGCATGAATGCTACCACTGAGTCAAGGCTGACACTTGTGGTTCTTCTTTGCACTGCCTCTTCAATGTCTCAGTGACAAGAAATGGATACAGTACACAAAGTATGATCTGATGAAAGCACTGTACAACTTCATCACAACTTCCTTTAATTTTGTTCTACTGCTTTGGCTGTGTAATTCAACATTTAATTTGTTTTGTTGACTGCTGCTTGCATTATTTGGACATGTTGAGTGTAAAGTCTACAAGGTTACATGAACAGCCCTAATTTACAACAGCTGTGAATACCCCATGGATATAGAGTTAATTCCCTCCACTAGCTAACACCTCAATACAACCAGCTAAAGTTTCTACTAGTTTTTATTTCCTCATATTTTCTTTCATCCTTGCCTGAAGGCACCAACCACCCACCGATACTTTTGATGAAGTGCCCTTTCTTCACGTGGGAGTCTAAATTGTGTCAGATTACTTGACCATGAATCCACAAAGTGCAAATTGTACACGTTCCAGAAGAATGAATAATGCAATACCTTCTTGACATTTAAAAATGTCTTCAACTTTTTTTTAATCTCTTATTCTTTGCCTTAAGTGGTTGACAATATTCTGGGATGTAGTTCCATGGGAATTGGTTTCCCTACAGTATTTTACCAAAATAGCTTTTTCTTCAAGTGCAAGCCGTGACAGCAAGTGTTAACAGGCTACTCAAACTCGGGACATTAAAATTTAACCTGATTTACCTTCATTCAATGTCCACAAGTACATTTGCAGCAGGGATCAATGGACAGCAATCAGGAAAGAGAAACCCACCTGATTTTCCCATCCCTAATTCAAGGGCATTGAGGCCAAATGTAGGACTCCTACTGTTGAAGGTAATTTAACACAAACCAAAAGCTGAATCTGGGACGTTCTTGGTCTGTACAGCACATTGCTTTAACCAGCTAAACCATGAGTATTTTCATATATTCTTCATACATAGAATACAAGGAATATTTAATATGGCAAACCATTCAAAATTACTAGGATATATCCAATAAATAAATTCAATAAAGAAGTCAGGAGAAATGTCTTTACTCAGAGAGCAGTTAGAATGCAGAACTTGCTACCACATGGAGTAGATGAGATGAATAGAGTAGATGTCTTTAAGGAGAAGCTGGATAAATACATGAAGTGGAGGAAGGAAAGCTATGCAGACAGGGTTAAGATGGAGTAAGGTGGTACGATGCTCGTGTGGAGCATAAACACCAGCACAGACGAGCTTCTCCTTTAAGGCATCATTGCAATTCACCTCAACTACTCCATGTGGTAGCTAGTTCTGCATTTTTATATTCATTTATGGGTTGTGGGCATCGCTGGCTAGGCCAACATTTATTGCCCATCCCTAATTGCCCTCGAGAAGGTGGTGGTGAGCTGCCTTCTTGAACTGCTGTAGTCCATGTGGTGTAGGTACATCCACAGTGCCGTTAGGAAAGGAATTCCAAGATTTTGACCCATGGACAGTGAAGGAAAGGGTAAGGACATTTGGGTAATGCCATTTCTCCAGACTTCTTTATTGGAATTGCATGCGTGTGCACTTATAAAACAAACCAGTTGGACAGAATAGCTTACTCCTGTGTTGCAAATTCTACGTAATATGTACTGACGCTTTGGAGTGGGTTGGGAACACATAACTTTGAGTCAGAGACACAGATGTTACCATTGAAGCAAGGTTGACACTTGTGGCTCTTCTTTGCACTGCCTCCAATGTTTCAATGTCATCTTTGTGTCTCCATAAACCGGCAATGAAGCTTTAAACCAGGGTTGTTCAAAATACGGCCCATGGGCCAGGAACTGGATAGATGCTGACATTTCAGGAGAGACCTTAATCTCTCTTCCCCCTCTCCCCATGCTCGGTTATGAGCGTGTCTCATTATCTCTTTCCTCCCCTCTAGGACTAGGGGACACAGATTGAAAGTTTTATGCAAAAGATGCAGGGGGAAATTTGAGGAAACACTTTTTTTAGGCAGTGGGTGGTAACGACCTGGAACTCGCTGCCCACAAGGGTGGTGGAAGTGGAGACGATCAATGACTTCAAAAAGAAGTTGAATGGCCACCTGAGAGAAATAGATTTGCAGGGCAACGGGATTGAGACAGGGAGTGGAACTGTGCATAGCTCGATAGACAGAATGGCCTCTTTCAGTCCCGTAAGTAAATAACTGACTCTCTCTCCTTCCCCACCCTCTCTCCACCCCGTGTCTCCAGTGTTCCCCAGTGTCATCTCCTTAAAGAATCCCGAACAGTTGTTGCACAAAATAATAGTACCTAGGTATAATATGAAATGCTCTTGAGGTTGGAAGCCAAGGCACATTTTGGATCCTAGTGTAGAGTACGTGATTCTGCACTTGGTCTTTTCTGTATTGACTCGAGTGCAATCCCACTCCTAGCATTGGTATCCTTTTGTTTGATGGGTGCTAAGATTTACACAGAAATACAAATATATATTTACAATCTTTATCCTGTTCCAAGATATTTTCTATTTAACTTAAATGTACTTTATACTTATAAAGAACGTTTAACGAAACTAATGCTCATGTTCATACCATTATGCTGAGGGTGGGTTTAACAAAACTGCATTTGACAAAGGAGAAACTGTACTAGTCAGTTGCGGTTCTTGGCCTCAACTAATCCGCGACGAGCACTTCAGCATTACAAGCCTTTTTCCAGCTACGCAAGTGCTGCTTCATTTTGCCGTTAAGATTGGCCTAGATTTTTGAATTTCTTTCTTGTGCATGATTAGCAGCAGGATGCATGAATAAATTGTGAGCAATTACTTAGTGAATTAGAATACAATTCACAAATTGTTTCTTTTTCATAATCCCATACCATTCTGTTTAGTCAGAGTTTAAAAAAAGTGCTAGCACCGGTATACCCATAAATCATTGTAAACCACTACTGATCGGACATGCTCACTCCTTAACACATGCATCCTTTATCCTTTTTTCCCCCTCCTTTTTATTGCAGTTACCTTATATAAGGAACTGTGGTTTTATTCGAATAAAAATGTTGAAGCAAAACCCTACTAAAGCTAAGCTAATAAGATTTTGATAGCTTAGTCAAAATATAGATCTTTGTGGTTATTTTAAAGGACAGAGTAATGTGCTATTGCACGGATTTTCCACTTTGGAGGAGCTGGGGTTGAATTAATCCAATGAAAAGGTCATTGACCTGTAAACGTTAACTCGGTTTCTTTCTCCATCGAATCTGCCAGCCCTGGTGAGACCCAGTTTTTTCTGTTTTTCTGTCAGATTAGATATTTTCAGCAGCCATAGTATTTTGCTTTTGAATTTATTTTAGGCTGATGAGGATAAAACCACCTCCTCTGGCTGGCGAAGATGAAGTAAAATACTGTCCCCACATCTCCGTGTACACGAGTAACAAGATCTCTGTTACACACACTCAGCGTCCTCAAATTGATAATCTCAAACAATCTAGGCTAGGGCAGGTGATTGGTTAAAATGGCTAAGAATGAATCACAGAAGCGGGGAACCTCAAGAAAGCTTGGATTAGACGTGCTCAGTCCTTAAAACAGTAGCACATGTACAATTTTGACTTTTTTCCTCTGTCCGATCTGTATTGCAATACTGCAATCAGTATTTCACCAAATGTTTAGTCGTACAATGAGAGAGTACTGTTTGTCCTGAATAACCTGTTGCTGTCATATATAACATTAAATACAAAGAATGGTTGAAATTAGTTCCTGCTGCCTCCATCCATTGTAAGTACCTTTAAACAGCACAAAGCTACTCATAGTTCAACCTTTAATTGACATTACATTAGCAATCTCACTCAGGACCTTTAGTGTTACGGTAACACTAATTAAGCACAAAAGTGGAAATATGACCCATTTCTCATTACTGATATCACTCATCCTAATCATAAAATTCACCCCTTCCCAATGTGCTTCAACTATACCCCCGTAACATTGCAAAGCAAGGAGTTAGAGTTAACATTTTCAATAATTTAAAACATCAAGATGCATTTTATTAAATACGGAGACCAGATTTGTTAAACCAAAATGAAATGATAATGCATATGTATTAATTTGAAATAGCCTTTCCTTGTTATTCAAAAATATTTCAAAGACAAGAAGGTACAATTATTAGGTTCATTAGGAAGTGAGGTGAGTGACTGCCCTTGACATCAAGGCAGCATTTGAGAGTATGGCATCAAGGAGCCCTAGCAAAACTGGAGTCAATGGGAATCAGGGGGAAAACTCTCTGCCAGTTGGAGTCATACCTAGCGCAAAGGAAGATGGTTCTAGTTGTTGGAAGTCAATCATCCCAGCTCCAGGACAACATTGCAGGAGTTCCTCAGGGTAGTGTCCTATGCCCAAACATCTTTAGCTGCTTCATCAATGACCTTCGTTGAATCATAACGTCAGAAGTGGGTATATTCGCTGATGATTGCGTAATGTTCAGTACCATTCGTGACTCCTCAGATACTGAAGCAGTCTGTGTGGAAATGAAGCAAGACCTGGACCATATCCAGGCTTGGGCTGATAAGTGGCAAGTAACATTCACGTCACACAAGTGCCAGGCAATGACTATCTCCAACAAGAAAGAATTGAACCATCTCCCCTTGACATTCAACAGCATTATGATAGCTGAATCATAGTCCCCACTATCAACATCCTGGGGGTTACCATTGACCAGCAACTGAACTGGAATAGCTATATAAATATCAGGGCTACAAGAGCAGGTCAGAGGCTAGGAATCCTGTGGCGAGTAACTCACCTCCCAACCCTACAAAGCCTGTCCACCATCTACAAGGCATAGTCAATAGTGTGAAGTAATACAGTTGCCTGGATGGGTGCAACTCCAACAACACAAGAAGCTCAACACTATTCAGGACAAAGCAGCTCGCTTGATTGGCACCCCATCCACAAACATTCACTCCCTCCACCACTGATGCACAGTGGCAGCAGTTTGTACCATCCACAAGATGCACTGCAGCAACACACCAAGGCTCTTTAGACAGCACCTTCTAAACCGCAACCTCTACCACCGAGAAGGACAACGGCAGCAGATGCATGGGAACACCACCACCTGCAAGTTTCCCTCCAAGCCACACACCATCCTGACTTGGAACTAGATTGTTGTTCCTTCACTGTCGCTGGGTCAAAATCCTGGAATCCCCTAACAGCACTGTGGGTATACCTACCCCACATGGACTGCAGCAGTTCAAGAAGGTGGTTCATCACCACCTTCTCAAGGGCAATTAGGGACGGGCAGTAAATACTGTCTGAGTCAGTGACGCCCACATCCCATGACGAATAAAAAAAAATTAGTAGTATTATGTTAATTTAGTCTGATTTATAAATTCAGATTAGGCAACTTATAAAATGTATTTTTAGCTTTCATTGAAATACCATACATGACTGTTACAAAGCATCAAGTCATTATATTTTACAACTGGCTTTTAACATATGATTGTTTATCTTATCACTTTAAGGAGTTGGGATCCAATTAGCTACCACATAGATATATCTTCAACCTTTCACAAAGCAAAGGGCTGGAGAGCAGGAAAATAAGTCACCATCATACTCCAATAGAAATATTACCTTACCAGCTCCACACAACACTTTCTTTTATGAAAAATAACCTTGTTCTGACTTCAAGTCAATCATATGTAGTTCAGTACAAAGATTTATCAGTCTAAGCGGAAGAGCGTATTTCATCTATTATACTGGCCAGCTACATACTGTCTACATTTGCACAAGAATAGTTCCACAAAGTAACTCAATTAAATTGCTGAAGCCATTATATTCGTGTCCAGTTACTGTTATACTACAGTTTAATGGATCGTATAAAATAATTAAGGGGTTACACAGGTCAGAAAACTTGATTACCTCACATTAGAAGTAAACATTCTTAAATCTGATAGACAACTCAAAGATACCCAGTTGCATGATTTCATATGATATAATCCAGTAGTTTGTTTTTCTTCAGTTATTTTAAGCTAATGACTAATGTGCAATTTTTGTAAGGGGAAAAGCTTAGAAGCTTAATCATAAGAAGCTTTTTTCCCATACAATAAATGTAACTATGCACGTACATTTAGTCAATCATCTTTACATAAAAATCCATTTTACTTACATGCAATGGATGCATCAGTGTTGGGTTGGTATTAATATAATTAGCAAAGGGAAATCAAGGGATATGGTGAGTGGGTGGAAAAGTGGAATTGAAGCCTAAGATCAGCCATGTATTGAATGGCGGAGCAGGCTTGATGGCCATATGGTCTACTCCTGTTCCTATTTCTTGTGTTCTTATAATGGTTTTAGCCACTCTGCAGGTTAGAATTGCAAATTATGGGCCATTATGGTAACATGTGATAGTTGCATGCATATGTGTTCAATGCTTTTCACTATAGCTTCCATAAAAACATTAAATAACAAAGATAATCTTCAATTATAGGAGTATTTGCCATTAATGCAATTGATACATGCCAGTTGGTTAAATATATATTTTAATTACTTCAAGTTGAACACATGAACAAAATATAAAGTTTTCTAATTCAGCAGTAAAAGGTCAATATAGAAACATGCTAAATATTGTGAATATATTTGAATACTAATGGTTTAACATTTTAGATATTATTTACAGCACAAACGCTGATCAAGCATTTACAATATCCATCATACAATTGCAAGGGGAAGCTGACAAGAGGAAGCTCAGTTGGGTACTATTAGGAACTTTGCAAGGTTTGATCATTTATTTATCAAATTAATTAACCTTTTGATACTTCAATTACAAAAGCTTGCTAACCTATTATCGTTGATCACAAATTTCTAATCTTTAAGTTTTTTTTTAATAAGTCACAAATGTTCCCTAAAATGCATGCAATTGTTTTTGAAGTGGTAATTAATACTATTACACAATTTCTTTTTTCCAAATGGCTCAGTTGACAAAAGCTTACCCTAGTATGAAATTGGGCCATACAGATCATCAAGGTTCCAGGTTTGTGGTGAATTGTCAGATCTTAGCCAAGGCAGCAATAGAGATGCTATAATTGTATTACAATAGGCCTCAGCAGCTTTGGGCTGGGAGGATGATCCCCTTAGGACCATTCCTGGGTGTGTGTAGACATCAAGCAGAGACAGGTTTGGATTTTGCTGTGATGCCTTCTCTTTTCTCTTGAAGAACCATCTAGGTTCACAAAGCATGGCCACTTGGCTGAATTCCCAGCACCCTAGCTACACACACTAGCTTGAGTTGCCATGTTCAGAGGTGAGAACACACTGGAAAAAAGAATCAGACTTAAATATATTACTGTTGTAATATGCCGGTCTAAATTATATTCTCAATTCTCTGCAGTGGAATTTGAGCCCACAACCTAGTGATCCAGAGGCAACAGTACTACAATTATGCCAAGGCTGACACATACTTTCAAAAACCTAAAACCATTTTAGCTACCATCCTTAATTTTCTTTCCTACTCTGGTCTAATGCCCGAACTGTGAAATGCCATAGGAAATTTTGCTAAATTAAGGGTATGATATAAAAAATAATAGCACTGTATTTTAATAGCAGTTGTCTCAGCTAGATTTTAACTAGGTCCTTAATCTGCTGTACCACTCAATCCACTTTTTGGCATGCATCATTTTCAGACCTTTCACAGCACTAATAACTGCTTTACAGTGCTTAAGAGCAGTGATTAATTCATTTTTCTCTTGCTCTCTAACAAGAAAAATAATCAATGGTACATGGATAATCATGGGCACAAAACCATAGTAAACTGCATTTCAGCAGCTCATGAGAAGCACCAATGTTTTGAGCCATACTTGGTAATGTAACATTTGGACGACCCTTAAATTTTTTTAAGATGCATTAAATCAACAGTATACTGATGTTTGTTTTGATCTGATCTTTCAAGCATTCAATAGTACCAATAACTGTATAATCCAATAACTGTACACTGGTTCCCTCACTGTAAAATCCTATTACTGCTCTGCAAGCTGTCAGTACAACAGCACTTTTAATGGTATAAAAATAAAAGCTGTAAAGATTTATTTTTCAATTCAAATTCATGATTCAAACAAATAGCCCGAATTGAGAAGAATACATTTGTAAGTCTCACAAGTAGTTGGACTAGAATTACCTAGGAATTCCAACTCAATGTTATGATAAAAGGAGTTTCAAATGACTCTTTTTAAAGTCAACTACAGAGTACTTGCCTGTTTTCTTCCAATAAACAAAAATAGCATGGCAAATAATACTTCAAGTCAAATATTAAAACACAGGAATAACCATTACAAGAGATTTTGGTGTTGGTGTAGATGAAAAATATAGTTGTGATAATACACAAAATTGTCCATGAGTTCCGATAATAGATATTCCAGTGGCTTATTCCCTATGTCAAGATGACAGAAAAACAGTGGAAATGCTTCACTACAAACATTTATTGTTGTAGAGACTGTTGAAAAGTAAATTGAATTAAGTAGCTGAAAAGGAAGAATAGAAAAGAATGGAGAGAAAAGGCAAGGAAATGTGAGGAGATACCTCTGGTTGTCATAAATTTGATGATTCTATGGTATAGTATGGTATATTCAAAGAGACGAATGGGAGGAAGCAACCGGATGAAATCAACTATATTGAGCGAGTTCAAAGTTTACGAAAAGGGGTTGTCCTTATGAACTCAATTGGACCTTTCAAACATAATTCAAAATCTTTCTGCTGTATACAAATGTAGCTTCTACTGGGCTTAGCTGAAATCTGCTCAGTCTGACTCAAGGCTTGATGGGCCTCAAAAAGTAAGCCCACAGGATGGCAGACTTTAGAAATTGAACAAAATCCTCCTTGACCCAGGAAATAGAAAAACACAGGATGAAAGATGAATGCAGTCCAATCTTATAATCAGTGTGCCTCCTGTTTGTTTATTGCAGGGTAGCAAACATGGTGTCCAGAAAAATCAGTGGACCTTTGACGGAAAGAATGAATAAATGAACTTCTATCTAAATAGCACCTTTCTCGCCCTCAGGAGGTCCCAACTGCTTTGCAGCCACTGAGATGTAATCAAATACATCAGTCAATCTGTGCACAGCAAGATTCCACAAACTAAGATAAATGGCCAGTTAATCTATTGTTGATACCGTTGCATACCAGGACTTCACTGCTCTTCAAGGAATCTTTTCTATCCGCCTAAACTTGGTTTTATGTCTCATCTGAACGACGGCACCACTGACCCTCAGCATTGCACTGGAATGACAACAACTTGCATTTGCATAGAACCTATGGCATAGAAAGGCAGCTTAAGGTGCTACAGGCATAATCAGACAAAAACCCAAAGAAGGAGATAGCAGAAAAGCAACCTAGAGCTTTGTCAAAGTGGTGTTTTATTAAGGACCATCTTAAGAGACAAGAGGGAGGTGCAAGGGTTGAGCGAGGGAATTCCAGAGCTTTGGGCTGAGTCAGCTGCAGACAGCCACCTTGGGTGAAACAGATGTACAAGTGGCTAGAGTCGAGGAATGTAGAATTCAGGGTTGGGGGGAGTTGCAAGACTTAGGAGGTTACAGAAATTTGGGGGCGGGGGCGGGGAGGGCGGGTAGAGAGAACAAACCCATTAAAGAATTTAAACATGAGAACGAAAACTTTAATTTTGAGGCATGGGGAACTGGGGGCCAAAGTAAGTCAGCAAGGGCAGAAGTGATGGGCAAGCAGGACCTGATGTGGAATAGAATATGGGGAGCAGAGACTTGGATGAGTTCAGATTTACAGAATGTGGAAAATGTGAGGCTTGCCAGGAGAACATGATTAGTTGGGTTTGGAAGTAACAAAGGACGAGTGTTTCTGCTGCAAATGGACTGGGGCATGGGTAGAGACAAGTGATATTACAGAGGTGGAAGTAGATAGATGCAGACAGGTTTGCACTGTGAAAATAGAGGGCCAAGGAGTGGAATGTTGACCACAAGCTAGCAGAAGTTCATCCAGTGGAGGTGCAGAGTAGCCTCAGATGTGAACAGTATACACCAGCAGCTCTCATGTAACAGAAGAACTAGCACGGAGTGTGAAATCCAAGGACCTAAAACAGTGAAGTGCAGAGAGCCAGGCAGAGGAGAGAAGCCCATAAGAATGGAACAGCAGTAGGAACTGAGGAGTGGATTCAACACAGTCCAGAAAGTTTTGATGGAAGAGTTTTGAAGGATGTGAATCAGCAGCTGGGGAATCATGTGAAAAGCAGCAAATAACATTCAGTAGCAAGAAGCAGAATCCAGAGCAGGATGGGAACAGATCAAAGCTAGCAAAGTAAAAATATTGCTAGTGGAAGGGCACTAAAATAGAAGTGAACCAGCAGTCCAAGTAAGGCTAAATTTCTGCTCAGGTACCTGCAATAGGGCTTGAACCCAGGATCGTCTGGTCAGAGCCAAGAGCACTAAGTTTAGCTGATACTTTGTAAAAGATGGTCCAAGGACATTATTCATCAATGGTTTTAATAGAAATTAGATTTGTTACTTATTACAAGGTTTAAAATCTATAACCTTAAAATGTAAAATACAATCAAGCTACCTTCATAATTCAGACTGTTAAACAATTCAAGCAACTTAAATGATATAACTTTTTCATTTTCAAAATTGTTGCAGTGTAATGTAATTTTGTTTGGGTCCCAGGTGATTCAATGCATTAATGCGCAGCATCAGAGATTAAAACTTGATTGGAATTCCATCCTGGGTTCACATTTATGCTCCTTTCCTCCCACTTATTTTAAGAGACAAAACATTTGAACAGCAGAAGGGAGGAAGTAGATAGATATTCCTTCTCAAGTTGCAGTTATTATTCACCTTCTGATTGACCACCCAATTACATGGTCAGATAATAGATACATTTACATTCCTATTGCGACCTTGTTCAAACTAATCAAAATCATTAGCCATACTCTCAAAAGAGATCTAATGACTTGTGGCCTGCTTCATTACATAGGAGAAAATGGGGATCTATTAATTTTCAATTTTAATGGCAAGGTCACAATCCTCAAAAGTGTAACAGAATTGAAAGGATGTGAGGTATGTTACTTTTCAATCACATTTTACATTGCATTCCTGCAACGTGCTGTGAAGTATTGATTTTAAAAATCACAGAACAAAGGTCTAAACCTGAGAATTCATTTGCCATTGAAAAACTAGGATTAAACAGTAATAGTGCATTTAATGTAGAAAAATGTCCCAAGGTCCTTCACAAACAGACACCAAACTAAAAGAGGCAATAGGATGCCTCGTCAAAGAGGTGGGTATTAAGGAGAATCTTAAAGCAGGAGAGGATGGGGAGACACAAGAGATTTAGGGAGGGAATTACAAAACAGGGGTCTATATGACTGAAGGCATGGCAGCAAATAATGGGGCAAAGGGAGGGGTGGATGTACAAGAAGCTTGCATCAGAGGAATGAGGGGTATGTGACCGTAGGAAGTTGCAGGGAGTGGAAATACCATGATAGTATATAAGCATAAGGATGAGAATTTTAAATGAGTCATTGGGGAACCAGAAGCTAATTTGGTTAGCAATGACAGAGGTTAATGGTGCGTGGGAGTTGCTGTGGGGTAGGATACTAGCAGAATTTTGAATGAGCTAAAGTGGAGGATGGAAGTTCTAATGCCTTCTGGATTGAATAGTTGCACCCGGAAGTGACAAAAGCACTGATGAGCATTTCAGTGGCCGACAGACTGAGTAAAAATTGGACATGCAATTGGACACAAGCAGCTTTTGTGATGGAGAGGTAATGGGGTTGGAAACTCAGTTTGGGGTCAAATAGGATGCCGAGGTTGCAAACAATCTGGTTCAGCCTGAGAATAATTGCTGGGGGTGAAATGGAAGTGTTGTGTGGAGCCAGTGACAAGGAACAAAGACGATGGCTTTGACCTTCCCAATGTTTAGCTAGAGCAACTGATGTCTCATCCAAGACTGGCTGTCAGAGAAAGTCTGCCAGCCCAAGAGGCAGTGGAGGTGTTGAAAAGAGGTTGGACTGGGAGTCATCGGCCTATATGTGGAAAATGGCCCTGTGACTTCAGTTGCTGCCACCAAGGAGCAGCATGCAGAAGAGGAAGAGATACTTGGGGAACTCTGGAGGTAACTGTTAGGGCTGGAAGAGAAGACATTGTAGAAATGCTCTGGTGATAATTGCATGGGAAGAGTGGAATGAAGCAAGGACAGCCCCATTAAGTTGGACAATGCATGAGGCTATACAGGAACATAGGAGCAGGAGTAGGCCATTCAGCCCCTTGAGCCTGCTCCACCATTCAATTAGATAATTGCTGATCAGCTACCTCAACACTACTTTCCCATGCTATCCCATAACCCTTGATGTCATTAGTATCCAGTTATCTAACGATTTCTGTCTTGAACATGATCAATGATGAGCTTCCACATCCCTCCAGAGTATAGAATTCCAAAGATTCAACACCCTCAGTGAAGAAATTCCTCCTCATCTCAGGCCATTTAAGACTATCTCTTATTCTGAGACTATGTCCCCTGGTTCTAGACTCACCAGCCAGAGGAAACATCCTATCTACCATCCACCCTATTACGCCCTGTAAGAATTTTGTAAGTTTCAATGAGATCACCTCTCATTCTTCGAAACTCGGTATAGAATGTATGCCCAGTTTCCTCAATCTCTCCTCAGAAGACAATCCTGCCATCCCAGGGATTAGTTTGGTGAATATATGTTGCACTCCCTCCATGGGAAGTATATCCTTCCTTAGAGGAGACCAAAATTGTACACAATATTCCAGGTGCAGTCTCACCAAGGCTCTATACAATTACAGCAAGACATTTTTACTCCTGTACTCAAATCCCTTTGTGATGAAGGCCAACATACCATTTGCCTTCCTAATTGCTTGCTGCACCTGCATGCTCGCTTTTAGTGACTCGTGAACAAGGACACCCAGGTCCCTTTGGACATCAACACCATTTAAGAAACACTCTGTCTTTGGTTCTCTACCAAAGTAGATAACTTCACACTTATTCACATTATATTCCACCTGCCATGTTCTTGCTTGCTCACTAAGCCTGTCCAAGTCCCCTTGAAGCCTCCTTGCATCCTCCTCACAACTTACATTCCCACCTAGTTTTGTATCAGCAAATTTGTAAATATTACATTTGGTCCCAACATCCAAACCATTTATACAGATTGCAAACAGCTGTGGCCCCATCACCGACCCTTGCGGTACCCCAATCGTAACAGCCTGCCATCCTGAGAATGACCCGCATATTCCTACTCTTTGTTTTCTGTCTGTTAACCAATTCTCAATTCATACCAGTATATTACCCCCAATGCCATGTGCTCTAATTTTGTTCACTAACAGCCTTCTAAAAATCCAAATACACCACATCCACTGGTTCTACTTTATCTATGCACAAGTAATATCCTCAAAAAAATTCAACAGGTTTGTCAAACATGATTTCTCTTTCATAAATCCATGTTGATTCTAACAAATCATATTTTCTAAGTAAAAGCAAAATACTGCAAATGCTGGAAATCTGAAATAAAAAAACAAAGTGCTGGAAATACTCAGCAGGTCAGGCAGCATCTGTGGAGAAACAGAGTTAACCTTTCAGGTCTGATGAAAGGTCACAGACCTTTCCACAGATGCTGCCTGACCTGCTGAGTATTTCCAGCATTTCTGTTTTTATTATTTTCTAACTGTCCAGTTATCACATCCTTTATAATAGATTCTAACATTTTCTCTATTACGAATGTCAAACTAACACGTTCGTAGTTCCCCATTTTCTCTGTCCCTCCTTTCTTAAATAGTGGGGTTACATTTGCCACTTTTCAATCTGCAGGAACCTTTCCAGAATCTATGGAATTTTGAAAGATAACCACCAATGCATCGATTATCTCTATAGCCACCTCCTTCAACACCCAGGTCAATTAGGGAAAAGTAAATTGGCAAAATTCCTCTCCAACCATCCTAAGTGATTGAAATTCTGGTCCTGATTAATGATATAAAGTACCTACCTTTTGTACAAGGCGATCTGTGCCCCAGCCAGGAACAAGTCCAGCTTTCATTTAAAGGAATTCAAATCAACATTCACTGCATGAGCCAGCAGCCTGTTACACAGGTCCATGATTTTCTGGGAAAAGAACCAGCTAACACATAACCTATTTCTGGCCATATATAATTGGTCCTCAGTAACATATTTAATTGAAACAAAATGTCTACAGAAACACAATCTACACCAAACCCACCTTCATCATCATAAACAGATGAATTAATTTTCTTTCCAGGTATTTTCTCCAAGTGTCAAATTTCTTTGATGCAACAAACGTTACATAGAATTAGGAATAGGTCATTGTTTCAAGTCTTGACAAAAGTTTTTAATTTTAAAGGTTTATAATCACTCATTCTTAGCTAATTTATGTTATTTAAAACATCAAGGGTTAAATATTTTGTTTTGAAAACCTACAGAGCAGTTACAAAAATCAAGTAAATGGAACCCCTGAAATTAAATTGAAAGATTTAGTGAATAAACTATATGAACCTTGAGTATCTCTTCTCACTAACCCCTCCCCAAAGAAAATATTAGCCCCATTTCGACTTCACCCAGCAGTTGCATGCCCTTATTGTCTCCCCCACCTTTGCACTCCAAATTACGTAGCTGGTAAGTTCACAAGATAATTTTAGATGAGGAAAGCTATTTGGTCCATTTGATTCATCCATCCTAATGCTGCTCTCTCATTGTATCCAAATATTTCTTAAGTAATTTATACATTGTGAACATCTTAGGGTGCTAATGAAAAATTTGAAGCTGGTTAAGTTTGTAATTCTCCCCCATTTTTTCTATCGTCTTCTCCAGACTTTAACTGGAAGATCTGACCCATGGTAAGTGGGAGAGCCTTTGGTGAATAATAATGTACCCAACAGTGCAAAGCCCAAATATTGCCCCCATCCTGCAAGAGTATAACAATTTTCCAGCATAGCTATTCGTTTAAGGGTGGAGTTGCACTGTTTCCTCTCTCCACCAGCCAAGGAAATTTGTGCATAACTGATTGACACTGGTTTTATGTCAAAACATCACTATGCACAAGTTTACTGATTGTGATCATTTCTGCCCCTTGAGATATGTCCCCTGAAAACCTCTGTTGCTCATTTACATAGCTCTGTATAAAAAGACCAGTTTGCAGAAAGTTCCTGGATTTATTCAATAAAATAAAGCAATGGCATAGATTTATGTCCAAAAATTTAGGCCCAGCATGACTTGAAGTCACCTAATGTCAGCTTAACTGCATTTGAAGTGATTTTCTTTGAGATGTAAAAACGTCGTTTCTTACTAAGACCTGCACTATACTTAAAGTGCTATTAGTGTGACCTGCTGACATGTTCAAATGGACTCTACAGCAGAAATGGCCTTCCCAATGGACATAACCCTGTTTTATATAGTAATGGAAGTGGAGCAGAACAGGTAACTGGCTCTGAAAGTAATGTGGCAAGGTAGTAGTAGCAGCCCAATACATGTCCCCCCTTGACGGCACTGCAATTATTTGTTTTAGCTTGTTTTTTATATTCTGAAAATCTACTCAATGTTGTAATTAGGATGTGAATTGCTGTAGAAATCAGTTTAAAATTTAAAGGGGAATTAAACCTAGCATAAATGGTCACAGATTGAACCAGATGAAACACTAAATCCCCCCCCAAAGAGAGTGCACCATCCGATGCATCAAGGAAAATGACATAAATGAGATAAAAATGGCATTTTGTTACACATTCAAAATCAGTCTCCTGGGTACCTTTTCCCCACAACTCCAGTTTATTTCTGATATGACTACTGATCAACACCTTGACATCAGCTGCAATGGTGGAACCCAAAGAGCATATTATCAGCATGAACCATATTACTAGTGTACAAATACACATAAAAGTCATACCACAAAATTCTAAAGTCACATCACGCATTATGAAGAGGATACAAATTCGTACAAGGACAATTACCCAACATCTGGAATGGTGGTGTATTGAGCACAGCCTCTTCAAACACAAGGCAATTCACCATGTCATGATATTACATTACATTCATATGACCAGGTTTTGAGACAAATCAACATAGTAAATATCTGAATCTTGCATTTAGAGTGCATCATCAGCAGAATGGATTTAGATATACTAGGATTATACAACAGACTTTAGTGTTAATGGGTCAATATACTCAGATCTTGAGTATACAATAAATACCCTTCACAAAAATGCAACTTCTTCAGTGGCACCAAGGTGTCACACTTATAATTTCTGTCCATTATCAGTGTTTATAAGCTTCTGAAATAAAGGGAAATTAAACACCACAACTGCAGGGATCTTCTGCCAGAGTTATGTCCTCAAATTGCTCAATTCTTCAAAATTATTTCGTATGCCTGGAAAACATGTTGGGATACCTCTGGGGCTCTGCATTTCAGCGATAACTGCAACAAAGAAAAAAGTCAATAGCACAACAGTATAAGGTCAGAGTTAGATCTTGCATTAGCTATGCTGAAAGAGCATCTTGGGCGGCACAGTGGCGCAGTGGTTAGCACCGCAGCCTCACAGCTCCAGTGACCCGGGTCAGTTCTAGGTACTGCCTGTGCAGAGTTTGCAAGTTCTCCCTGTGACCGTGTGGGTTTCCTCCCACAGCCAAAGACTTGCAGTTTGATAGGTAAATTGGCCATTGCAAATTGCCCCTAGTGTAGGTAGGTGGTAGGAGAAAGGTGTGGATGTGCAGGGAATATGGGATTAATGTAGGATTAGTATAAATGGGTGGTTGTTGGTCAGCACAGACTCGGTGGGCCAAAGGGCTTGTTTCAGTGCTGTATCTCGAAATAAATAAATAAAATAAACTATAAGCTGCATGCTTACATTAGAAAAATGAAGTGTGCCCATTTCATTAATGCATTAATTATATGAAAATATGGGCATTGAAATATTATCTCCAAGAATTATGATTTTAATTAATTCAGGCTAATTTTTAAAAAAACAGATTTAATCTTTGGTTTGAAAAGAGCACCATTTGGTACTTCATGAACTTAACACTGATCAAACCAGTAGAGCATTGAACATGAAACCACTGGTGACTGTAATCTGCTCATTCATACCAGCAGACATGTACAAAAACAAGTAATGAAACACAGCCTCTTCAAACAAAGGCTCCATTGAATAGCAATGAAGGCTAAAACCACTCTATTTCATTAAATTGCATGAATAATCTAATTTGTAATCATTAAAGGTCACAGCTACAGGTTCTTTGAACCACTAACATGTAGGGAATAGAAATTGTGAAAGGCATAGCTTGTGGTTTTATGTAAAAAAGCCTTTTATGTAAAAGGATATAGTAAATAGCCAATTTACATTTGGTGATTTTTCAACTGGGACAGTGTTGATTTGCATCACAAAGCAATAATTGCCTCACTGCCCTCTGGATTTCACACAATAAAGACAACAGAGTGGTTTTCTAATTTGCAAGCAGAAAAGGCATGAAAACTGAAAAGAATGAATAAATTGATGGAAAGAGTTAAGTTCATCCCCGTATATATGCACACCCTACAAGACACTGCTTTGGAATAGTATAATGGGTGTTTTACAATGGCACAGTTGCATTATTGGTACAAATACTTTTCAAAATTCATACTTTACCTGGTGGCTTCTGAATTGACATTAACCACAAAATTGGTTCATATAAATATTTAAGCAGCAAGTCATACAACATGTTACACAGCATCAAATTCAGCTGACTGACCTGAAACATTAACTCTGCTTCTCTCTCCACAGATGCTGCCAGACCTGCTGCGTATTTCCAGCATTTCTTGTTTTTATTTCAGATTTCCAGCATCTGCAGTATTTTTTTTTCATTATAATCAAATTTAGCTGCTCACCTAGAGCAAATACCAATTTTCCCTTCCCTCCCCAAAATTTATGTTAATTAAATGTGGAGTGCTGCAAACAAAACATGTTGTATAAAAAACAAAGCAAGGAATGATTGTTTGGCCAAAAATAAACCATCCATGATGCCAGATAAAATGCAACTTGTACTTTTTTTTAAAAAAAGAAAAGTAAAGTAATAACTCAATCCTCCTTTCCCTGTTCAATTTACAATTAATCTCAATTCATGATGAGAAATTACCAATTTTCATGAGAAACACAAACCGGTCTAAAGAATTCTGACAAATGTATTTTTAATTTTGATGCTTAATTCACAGTTAAGCTCTTGCAAATAGCACTGCAGTTTATAGCAAAGATAAATCACATTGCTAATAATTTTCTGAAACCAGAAATCAGTTACTGAAAATAATTTTAGCATCGTCCAAACCAAATCAAACACTGAATTTAC
The DNA here is from genome assembly GCF_036365525.1 of Heterodontus francisci. Classification (NCBI taxonomy): domain Eukaryota; kingdom Metazoa; phylum Chordata; class Chondrichthyes; order Heterodontiformes; family Heterodontidae; genus Heterodontus; species Heterodontus francisci. The sequence goes on along the minus strand of NC_090393.1, from coordinate 27,250,849 downwards.
AATTTCAAGTTCTAATCATCTACTTAATTGGGGAGTTGATGATAAAAGGCTGATTCATCATCCTGGGATAGCAAATCAGCAACACTGAAAATAGGCATCAGAAACAAAGCTAGCCAGCAAAGCATAGCAAAAGAGACACTGCATAAGCACAGGGCAAAGAATGGAAGTGGCAAGTTTTGCAACTGACAAATTAAATGAACTGCTAACCTCCAAATCCTGACCCGTAGGACAAAACCACCATGGCAGGCATGCAATAAAGAAAAAAAAGGTAACTATAAAATACTATAGCTTTCCCCCCCACAAACGAAATAGAAAAAAAAGTCTTGATTAATATACAAATGGCATGTAGGGACATAACGGTGCAAAACATTAAGAACACACACATAGGGAAGACTACACAATGAGGCATATTATAGAAAACAAGGCAACAAAAGAATTTAAACTAATACAGTCAAAATACATTACTGTATTAACTTTAATAACAGTAACTAAGTTCACTTCTAAACAGTGGACAATTTAAAAGTACAGTAAATGGTAAAACTGAATTTTATGCAAGACATGACAGCCATAAAACTTAAATGAAACATTATTCTGAATAATCTGTGAAAGCTAGTAATAGGAGTCATTTCCACTATCTCTCATCTTATCTCACCAAGTAGAATGAGAAAAGTAAATTTGTAAAGGTGCCAATAAATAAAGCAGGAACAATTAGTTTGTGAACAAGTTTCCTGATTTTGTACTGTTAAATGAACATGGACACGACGGGCTGAATGGTCTCCTCCTGTGCCATAATTTTTCTATGGTTCTACGAGCAAAAGACTGAATTACAGTGACTCAAGGACAGTAAAAGCATATCCTGCACAACACATCACAAAAAGGATAAAGTACAGATATTGTTCACCACCACAATAAAATATTCAGCAAAATTACACAAAATAATTTCAAATATCAAGGAACAAAGTAAAACCTTCAAAAGCATAAAAGGAGATATTCATCACTTACCGTGTAATTGGGATTGCCTGGTTGGATCCTAAGCTCTGCTAAAACCCAGATTCCATTGGTCAGTTTTAGGGACTGATACAACATATCTTGTCCTTCAACATTCCTCTTTGCAACAGTGAAAATATTATTGCTTTGAAGCTTATTAGTGACTGCATCTGCAAGTTTAGAAAACAATTCTTTTCAGCAATCAAAAAAGTACAAAACCTAGACAAATTCTATTATTCAAACTCGAGTGTAAGTTTGCAGTATCCACCATCATCAGTATTTAGCACTGGAACTCTGGGTCATTAGCATGAAAAATTATTTTTGAGGCCAACCTCAATAAATGATAGAAATGTGTAGCTAACCAATATAGTAAATGAACTGAATAGCTATAAGATTCAAATTTAAAGGTTTCAGATTACTAAATGTCCTAATGCAATGCACTATGAAGCGAGATAAAGTTCTACTTTCCACAGGTATCCTAACTTCAGCTGGCCACCTGGAAAAAAAGAGTAAGTGGAAGATGCACCTGGAGTAGAAAAAATGTGGAGGGAGAACAAAATAGACAGCTTTGCTTGCAAACAGCTCCTTTCACTCAATTTCATATACTGGAAACATGATACCTGTATGCTCCCTTAATCAGGACAGTTCAAGTCAAAACATAAAAATGCAAACATAATAGAAAACAATCAAATACAACTCAAAATTTAAATTTACAGTTACAATATTCTTTCAAAGAGTGCTTTTGACTCGAATGTTGCAAAAGGTGATATTGTACCAATACAACATTATTATTTCCTTTCCCACTGCTGAGATGGCATATTGGACTGTAGTTTCAGAAGACTCAAAAAAAATTTATTAATCTGGGGTGGCTGCCATACTGTGCTGGCTTTTCAAAGGTTAAGTAAAATTTTCCACAGACTAATGCAGTATGTCTATTAATTTGTTAACTTGTAACAATGTTTACATAATCCATCTTAATCTATCAAGACTATATTAGATGTTAACAATTTAAGCAACAATATTTTACAGATTTAAAACAATTCAGCAATTGGTGGTATGGCAATCAAGTTTGCAATTGGGAAATATTTTAATTATATTTCATGTTGTCAACGCACAGCATTACGATCAACTCTAGGGATTTCCCAATTAAGAAAAAGCCATCTTTTAACATTATTGCTGAGAATAAATTTTTCTATTTGGAGCAACAACAACTTATTCAAGGGGAACTTTAAATGCAAATAACCGATGAGGGCACGATGCTTCCCAAGCAAAGACTAAAAATCAGCTGGGTTTCAGCAGCACCAACATATAGCAATAATATCAAACTCCTTGATAATGTTCAAAGACATTACTAGAGTTCTAGCATATTGAGACATTTCCACTGGTGCAAAAGCTGAAAATATACTCTGATTTTAAAAGGTGACTGTTTCAAGTTTAATGGAAGCAAGCCAGTCAGTCAGTCAATCTTGAACAATTACTAGGTAGTTTTCAAAATTAAATGTTGACGTTTGTTTGATGTGTTGTTTCACAAATAATCTTTACAGCTTCAAGTTGATGGCTTCATGTAATCTAGCATAAAATAATTCATGGATAAGAGCAATGGACAACGCAGAATCTCAAGATTCAAATTCAGAAGGTGGTGCATGTTATCCAAGATCAACAAAGGACAAATAATTCCTGCAGCACATCTATCAATATAAGAACAATTCATTTCAGGAAACATGACCGGCCTAAAGCAACAATGATACGGAGGTGGATCAGGAATTTCTTTGATGAAACTAACAAGGAAAGGCATTAGAGTTTATTGTATATCACGTCTCCTAGAAGGGGGGAAAAAAAAAATCTACATTTGTCACGTGCTGCCATCAGACCAGATAAGTGGAGAAAAAAAACTTTGCTTTCTCACTTCCAGTCAAATGGATGTTTTTCCCTTTCATCCGTCACCATTTTTGTATAAAAAAAAGTTTGGATAGCTAGTGGTGAGCACATTCATTAACTTGAAATGTCTCCATTTAGTTTCAAAGTTTCTATAGTCTACACATTTTTACAAAAATCAACAGTTTAGTCTATTAAATCTACACGGTGTTACAATACACCCCACTTTATTGTCCCAATATACTTTTAGTGAAAACCAGACAAATCATAATAATTACTAGGTAGTTTTTGTAACTAAATTGTGATGCAAGAGCTTTTGTTAGTCGCTGCACTATCAAGGTTATGGCCAAAGCAAGATACTGCAGATGCTGGAAATACTCAGCAGGTCTAGCAGCATCTGTGCAGAAATAAGGTTAAATTTTTCAGGTTGATGAACTTTCATCAGAACTGGTAATTGCAGTTTTCAGGAAGTAGGACTGTAGAATTACACATTGCCTTCATAAAGCAATTAAAACATACAGAAATACAAGTAGTCCTAAATTTTAAGTTATGCATCAGAAGAGGTGAATGGTAGTTTAAATTGCAGTCTATTGAATACTAGGGTTCGAATACCTACTCCACTAAAAAGCTATTGGGGTAGATCAGGAAACTTGGGTGCATCCGGGAAACTGACTTGTAATTGCACTCGAAACAAAATCTTCCATGAACCAAAACAATTGATCAGCAGAATAGAAGGTAATCATTTTTGTTTTTTCTTTGCATTAAAAAAATGTTCACCGATATATTTAAGAGTGGTAACCTAGTGCAGTTTTTTTTATAGCTGAAAATGGGTTTATTGCAAAAATAAGCATTTTTAACAAGGGTGCCTAATCCTATACTTGACAGTAATCAGTTTTAAATCACCGAAAATTATAACAAATACACAACTATCTACTGGCTGCTATTCAGTTTCTTAGTAAGGAATACTTTTAAAGTATGCCTTATAGTGCCTGTGCACCTAAACAAAAAAGCTCAATTTGATGAGCCTCCTCGAATGTCTACAAATGGCAGAAACTCATCCTGTTCATCATTTTGGTCTGGGGTGGTGGTCATTTTTGTGGGCGGGCCAACTTCCAGCTCAACGCTTTTTAAACCAACATTAAAGATCGTGGAAACTCAATTTATGCTTGATGTAACTTGAGATTTTTTTGCGCTGGCTTGGATGAACTTAGCCAGATTGTGCTGATAAAACCAACACAAAATCTAGCCTATTATCTTCTATGCAATAATTTTGCCTTTTCTTGGTTGGGCCACTAGATGAAGAGTAGAATGCCAGCCTATATAGCAGAATGCATGTTTTTTCTTTCAGGGATGCCAGATACGAAGTAGCCTGTAGTCTTCTGAATGAGACAAAATTGTGAAAACGCTTCAGGTAGAAATTAGGAGCAAGGGTGAAAGCTGGTGCTACTGTCATGCCAAAGAAAATCTAAGAGCTAAAAGGACACGCCTGTAGCATAAAACATGTCTAATTTACCATTACACCTATTTACAAACTCAAACCCCAAGCCACTTAAGGAGATATTGGGACTGGTGACCAAAAATTTGGTTAAAGTCTTAATGAATGTCTTAGAGGAGGAGATTTAGGGAGGTCATTCCACAGCTGAAAGCATGACTGCCAATGGTGGAGTGAAAATCAGGGAAGCCCAAGAGGCAAGAATTGGAGGAGCACAGAGAACTCTGAGAGGTTCAAGGCTGGAGATGAAAATAGGTAGAATTAAATTTCTATGCAGCTTTGAAAGATAGTTAGTTACAGACGAGTGTACTCCTAAGCAAAGCATTTGTAGGGTAATTGCAATTAGCTGCAGTATGAACACAGATAAAATTTAGTTTCCGACATCAATTCAAAAAATATTTAATGCACCCAGATATCCCATGAAAATTCATTCTATCAGGAGACCCATCTAATACCATTCCAAGAGATAACAAGACAAAAGGCAGGTAACAAACCATAGTTATTTATTCATTAGATGATGCAGCCTTGTACAGCATCCTCTCCAAGCACTTAATACTAGCACCTGGGAGATGCACGAAAAAGAGGATTTCTGCGAGTTCCTCAGCCAAGTCAGAATTCACTGAAACAGAAGGTAAAACATGCAATATATATGGCACTACCCTTGGCTGGAATTTTATGTGGTGGTGCAGGCCCCGCCCACAGGCTGAAAAGTCAGGGGCGAACCGGCCTCTGCCGGGCCCGGAAACCATGCAGCACTTTTGTGTGCCCCAGGCCCTTAACTGGCCCTGGGCAGGACTTCCACCCTCTGAAGCGGGAAGTTCTGTCTCCAGGAGCTGCCAGTCAATCAGAGGGCCGGCAGCTCTTTAGTCTCTGTAGCGCTACTGGGGGTGGTAGCCATAGTTGGGACTGCACCCAGCAAGGGGACAATGGACGCCTGCACCTAAAGGCGAGTTGGGTTTCAGACCTAGTCAGGGAAAATCAGTTGGGCCTTGGCGAAGGTCGATTAGGAGGGCAGGGGGAGGCTCTCAGTGGGGCACAGCGTGCCCAATCAGAACGGCCCACTCGAGCCCGCAAGGAGGCTGCCCATGGCGAAGTGCTTGGTCGCCACGTAAGATACCAGCGGCGGTGGGAGGAGGCCCTTAAGTGGCAATTAATTGGCCACTTAAGGGCCTCAATTGGCCTGGGGCAGGTGGGCCAATTTCAACCTTCCCTGCTGCTCTTAAAATGGCAGCAGGGGCAAGTAGGCGACTGGAGCGGCAACCCCCCATCCCCCTCTAGTCTGCTCCTGCGGCGGGGGGGCATAAAATTCCAGCCTTATTTAGGACACAATCACCCTTCAGCTACACACTTCTACCATAAGATGGGAGTTTCAATGGCTTCAGATCCTGATACCAATACCTATTGTATCCCTAAGGCATTCTGAGGCAATTTTGCTTAGTGCTGACTTTCTGCGGGAAGCATCATAGTAGATCCATAAGTTGCATAAACTCTGCATCTATGGTAGTTGACCTTTGATAGTTTTGTAAACTGACAGCAACACACAAATATTCAGAATTAGCTGATTCCATTGTGAAGACAATGCTGGTCACAAAACTAGTAATAATTTAAACAGTGTAATTTAGAGATGTCAAGTGCATAATATATTCCATAAATTAAAAAATGCAAATTTTACCCGCATTAAGGTGGCAGTCTTTGATTTGGAATTGTACTTCATTTTCATTTGGAATGTCTTTCCAGGTTGCCAGAAAGATCTGTCGATCTGCACAGAAAACAAATGGGTGCTGCAAGTTATACAGGTCTTGCATCGAACCTAAAATTTATCAGAAAATTTTTATCCGCTGTTCATTTTGACAGGTACATAACAGCACCCTGCCTGAAGTCAACTGACAACCTGAATTTAGGAAAAGATAAACTTTTACACCATCCAAGTTGCATAGAAAGCACAGCCTATGCAGCTATAGATGCTAGGAGCCTTTAGTACCTCACATAAATAGCCTGTGAACACAGAAGTGATCAGCAGGCTATTTGAAAGCAGAAGGCAAAGTCCCAATCTGTCTTCACCTCACACCAGACATTCACATGCCCAGTAGGGATTGCTCCCCCCACCCTGCATTATAGTTCAGAGACATTGAGGCTAATAGTAGGATTGCGAAAGCTCACTTACAAGTCAAGTGATAACATGATCAAGCTTAGCTTTAATACCTTTCACGAGCAATAGCCTGTTGACGCTGTCTAGACTCATATGAAGAATGGGCATTTTGGTGCCGTGGAGGGATGTTGGCACCCATGGATGCATATAAGAGGTGGAACTTCCAGAGATAAAATATGAAAGTAGTTGGGCACTAATTAAATACTTTACATTTCATAAGAACATAAGAACTAGGAGCTGGGGTAGGCCATTTGACCCTTTTGAGCCTGCTTCGCCATTCAATAAGATCATGGCTGATCCTCCACCTCAACTCATTAAGTGATTTTATCTAGTTAATAATGTAGCATCACCAATCAATAAAATCCAGTTACCTAAAAACAAGTAGATATACTGGAGGTCCATCCACACCTATTTTGGTTGTAGTCCATCCATGTGCTAATGAGCATCCAGAGGAAACCAGGCCCTGTCTACTTATCTACCTAGATATGTTAATTTAGCCAATGCCCATTGAAGGAAATTAATTTGATTGCTGCAAGAAAATGGTTTATCAAGAACCAGAGTTTAGACAGACACTTTGGAAAGACTGGAGGTCAAAACATTTCTAATAACTAAGCTTTCTAGCCTGATCAGTTTATAATATGAAATTAGTAATGTAAAATGGTCATATTGGGGCTTCATGATTTACCAACAAACCTAGCTATTTAGAACAGAGGTTGGTGTGCTCGGCAGTTCTCCTGGAAAGGTATTCCACAGCAAATTATCCACAGAGAACCCATTAAAAATACAGATGGACTACCATCCTGCCAGTTACTTGAAATGGTATTTTTGAATTTTATGCACACAAAGTCAGTAAACTACAATAACGAGTGTGAGTACAGTCACCATTTTGACCCGCTCAATTTTGAAGCATAAAGTTTTAGGTCCATGTGGGTCAGAATCCCTGCCAGCTATTCAGGCATTGTAAGCAAAGATCAATTTAATCATGCTTAAACCCAGAGATCTGCACAAATTCAAATTCCGACATGAGTTTAGCTCCATGATCTAGTTGGGAAAAACCTATTCATACCGGTGAGTGAGTCAGTAACTGGAAAACACAAAATTTAACAAAAAATAACTAAAGTAATGATTAGTTTTTCTTTAAATCAGGGGACTATTAGGACATGGAAACCAGAAATAGTTGTGGAAGTAGAATCCCTAATAGCTTGTAAAATGGAAATGGATAAATATTTGAAAAAGAAAAAATTAAAAGGGTACAGGTAAAGAGCAAGGAAATGGGATCAAGTGGAAAGCTGTTTCAGAGAGCCAGCCAGTGAAGTTCGATGGACTAAATAGCCTTCCCCTGTGATATACAATTTTCTGATTCAAACTAAAATTAAAAAAACAAAAATTTCTCACTACAGCAATAAATTTAATTGCAAAAACAAGTACAAGAAGGAAAGGGCATGGAAAGCAGAATGCAATCTTCAAAAGGAAGGAACATTTCAGAGTATAGACAATTAATAGTTAGATATATCTAATATAAGACGCATTTTAATCTTTGATCATCAATTTGCAACAGAAAGGTTAAGGTACACTGAATAGCACAGAAATATACAAAAATTCAGAACGAGTTATACTTCCAAACAGCTTTCACATATTTAGAATCAGCATACAGTATTCAATTACATATATCCCAAGTAAACTTTTTTTTTTAGTCTTCAGAGGATCTTTTTAAGGTTTGCTACTGGTAATTAGAGCCTTCTTGCATTCACCCTAAGCAACTGCCCTAAGAATATTGAAAACACTCACCCATCTTTCCATCTTCCACAAACAACATATTAATTGGGTACAGGCAACTGAAGTAGAAGACATCAATATTGTTCTTTACCGCAACCTGTTCACAAAAGTAAAAATTGGAATTATGGTGTTTTAGGTCTCGTGATTTTGGTGCATCATTTGTTCTGTCCTTATAGAGAAATTCTACAGCATATGGATGTAATGCAAGGTTACTCAATTATTTAAAATAAAAGTATTTAAGATGCAATTTAGAATGATTAATAGGCTGATTGTGCTGGAATTATTGAGTACCCTCTAGTTCTAACTGTTGACAAATATTGTACTTTGAAGTGTGAGCACAGGCACAATGTTTTTTCCAAATTTATAAAACAAAAGCTGTAAGCAGCAGATTCTAACAAGCAAGCATGAATTATGACATTATAGGAAGAGCTGTAAATATTGTTGAAAAAGAGACATGCTGTCAAAGCTTTTCTTCTTGTCTGTCATCAGGACAGACAAGAATGGCAAATTTCAAAAGGGAGCAACAATTTATACTGAATGAGAAAAGGGTGCTGATTGGTTGGTATGTCAACTCTGGTCGAGGCATTGCCATAGAGAATGCACCATGAAACTACTGTCCCCATGCTTTGTTTACTTCAAAAAAGGCACAACGCCTGGACATGTTCCTTTTGCCTGCAGAGGACAGGTCCCTGCATATGAATATATGTAGCTGCTAGCAAGTGTAAGTGAGCCACACTGCTACATATATTCATACAAGGGTACAGATTTACCAAGACGGTGCAACAAATTCTTTCGTAAACATCATAGCAATGTTGTATTTTCAACATTAATGAATTGCTATCAGAAAAGTAGCTGCACAGAGCCTATTAGAAAACACTACTACATATAGTTCATCACTTAGTGAAACTTTACATAAATTTCAAGTTTAAATTTCCTCAAGGACTTGGGAGCAGTCAATCATGGTTGAAAGCAGATCCTTAAGCAGGACAGAGACATCAAAATAATCCAGAATATTTTTGTGCTTCTCTCTCCATGCTCCTCACACACTGACAGCAAGTGAAATTTAATCATAGTGACAAGTGGTTTTGATTTAACATTTGTACAAGTTGGCAATTATATGGGATTGTACTGAAATTACTATATAATCCTGTGATCCAGGCAAACACACCAAGTTGAAGATACATTGATTTTCTATAACAGATACAAAAATATTAAATACTAGAAGCTATGGCTTGAAGCATAAATTATGGTTGGTGGCCACTAACTACATGGTTGTCATATATGTATCAAGAGTCAATTCAATCTGTTTAGCCATCAATTTAAGTGTTGTTTTCAAAATGCTTTGGAGAATCAAGCACTACCTAATAAAATTCCAACATCAAGCATTCAACTATTAAAGGGTAGTCATCAAAACCTAAATACTGTTTGTTATTTCAAAGCTAGAATTTATGATCGTAAAGTATCTTCTCCCTTCCCCTCCAAATTAAGTTATGAACATATTAGCAGGAAGAAATGTGCAATCAACAATTAATGGGAGTTGTGTAATTCAAGTACAAATGGAGTCACTGACGGCAAACTCCACAAATAGGTCTCTAGCCTGAAACCTTAACTTTTGCTGGCATCATGACCTCACGAAAATTACTGTTTTCCTTGCATTAGTTAAAATGTCCCAATGCTTACACAATTAATTTGACCTCATTACACACAAAAGCCAAAGCTTCCACTGATTTTTCTACCCCCTTCCATTCTTACTGAAATAATGCAGGTTGCATGTAAAGGAGAGGAAGGAAAGGGAATAGGAATGGTAATAATTTGCAGATACCAAAAATTACAAAGATTTAGTTGTAGTTTAATTCAGACCTGTAGGTTGGTGAGGGGATCCATCTTCATAACTGGACCAACAGTGTTCAGAGGGAGAGAAGCTTCAATTGTCTGGTTAGGAGCAAGTGGGGCATTGACCTGCAGGGGAGCAGCTGGTGCCATGCCAAAGCTACAAAACAAAGAGAAAAGAAAAAACAAAGTTAACAAAGCAAAAAGTATACTGTTTTAAAATGTTCATAACTGGTCTGATGTGGGTTTAAACATATTTGCATTATATAACACGTGGCTTGCAAATATGCATCTTCCACACACTTATAGAATCATAGAACAAGACAGCACAGAAGATGGTCATTCAGCCCATCGTGCCGATGCGGGCTGTTTGGTAGAGCTAACTAGTCCCACTTCCCTACTCCTTCCCTATAGCCATGTTCATCTTTTTCTCAAGTATTTATCCAACTCCCTTTTGAAAGTTATTATTGAATCTGCCTCCACCACCCTTTCAGGGAGTGAATTCCAGATCACAACAATGTGCTGTGTAAAAATAAACTTCACACCCCCTCTACTTCTATATGAACAGCTGGTAAATGTATATTTTGTGGGAGAGGGTGAATGATGACAAAGTAAAATGGACAAAAAAAAGGTAGAAAATAATTAGCCAAGAAAAAAGGCAAGCCTGAAACAGTCAATAAAGTGAGATGGATGTAAAAAGCAGTGAAGACACATACTTCCACAAACAAAATGCTCCACAAAATGATACTAATTTACATTGAGTTTTTCCATAAAGATACGAGAGTAGCTGCAGGAAATCTGGCGTCTACTAAATGATTAGCTCACTACACAGTCTCTTCAGTCAACTTCTCAGAGGTTTGAAAAGATATCATACATTTGTCAACTATGGAAGGAGTCATCATCAGAGACTGCTGAAAGTGCTGGAACCTGTAAACACTTCGAAACTAAAACTAACCATTTCATCAGTCCCTTTAAAGTGATGAACAACAATGATAGAAGTTGTTATTTGGTTTAACATTTTTAGGTTCTGTTCCTACTTTAAATTCTGAATACTTCTGGATAACTGAACCATGCTGATCAATTCATTTACATGTGTGAAGATTTTCTTCAGGCTGCAGTATTAATGAGCTCGACTAATATATTATTCACCTTGTATGGTTTTCTCATTTGAAGTTCATCTATAAGGGATAACTCTATTAGTAAATGTACAAGTTGATTTAACAGTTTTGCCTTTAGGAAGCAAATGAAGAAAGAATAAGTGTCTTATGAATTTGACCCCAATTGCTTGTATGTGCTGAGACCAGAAAATGCTCAAGTATTCCAAGAGCAAGAAACCCACCACCAGCCCTAGTGGACACGGTTGTGTGGCACTGCATCACAAACCCAAAAAGGTTCAATTCCCAGTCTGTGCAGTCTTGGCTCTACAGGAGTTGGGTGCTACTGGATTAAAAAAAAAGGTTTGGCGTAAAGACAGTTTTACATGGTTGTTGGAAATGGACAGTCATATTCCAGAAAGTTCAGTAGAATCGGGCTCAGGAAAGGACAATAAAGGCAGGGAAGAAAAAAAAACTAGCAAGGATCCTGATCCTGACTGCTCTCCGGTGATCTCTCCTGGGCAAGGTACTTCAGTTAGTTGATCTCAAAATCTCCTACATTCAAGGCAATACAAACCCTAGTTTATGCAACTTGTCTTCATAATTTAACCCTTTTAGCCCTGGTATCATTCTGGTGAAACTGCGCTACACACTTTCTAAGGCCAATATATCCTTCCTGAGGTGCGGTGCCAGAACTGAACACAATACTCAGATACATTCAGACCGCATCTGTGGAGACAGAAATAGAGTTAACGTTCCTGGTTGATGACCGTGCATCGGAATTGACCGTTTCAGGTCATTAACACTGTTCATAACGGGGGGGCATGAAGTTGGGGTAAGACGTAGGCTGTTTAGAGGGGATTCGAGGGGAAATGTTTTCACCCAGAGGATGGTGGGGATCTGGAACTCTCTGCTGGAAAGGGTGGTAGAGGCAGAAACCTCAAACTTGAAAAAAAAAAGTACTTGGATGTGCACTCAGATAACCTACAAGGCTACGGACCAAAAGCAGGAAAGGGGGATTAGGTTGGATGGGTCCTGGTCGACCAGCGCTGATTCTATTGAAATGATTAATAGAGTTGACAAAAGTTTTAGTCAAAGAAGGTGGTTTTAAGGATGGTTTCAAAGGAGGAGAGCGATAACTACGGAGGATGGGAGAGAGATATATAGGTGTAGAGGTGGAGGGGTTTAGGGAGGGAATTACAGAGAATGGAGCCTAGGTAGTTAAAGGCATGGGTGCCAAATGTTGGGGAGGAAAGGAAAGAGCAATTCACAAGAGGCCAGAATCAAAGGATCAGAGAGTTAAGGTGGCCATTGTAGGGCTACAGTAAAAGATAGGAAGGGGCAAGGCCAGGAAAGAATTTAAGCACAAGAATATGTATTTTAAATCTGAGGCATTGTGGAACTAGGGGTTCAACAAAGCAAGGGGTGATGGCTGAGCAGAACTTGTTGCATGATAGGATACAGGCAGCAGCAGCTTTGTGAATGAACTGGGGTTTACAGTAGTAGGACAGGAGGCTGGCCAGGAGAACATTGGAATAGTTGATTCTGGAGGTGACAAAGAAATAGAAGGTGTTGGCAGCAGATGGACTGAGGCAGGAATGCAGGCAGGGAATGTTACAAAGATTGCGTTGGAGAAGAGACAGGGTCAGAAAAAGAGCTTGGTTGGGGGTGGGGGGTGCAGGGAAGGGTGAAGGCTTTTTAAAAAAATGGCTAGAGATAGTGGGTGGCCTTTGTGACAGAAAGGATTATGATGTTGGAAGGACAGCTTGGGATGGAACAGGAATGGAAATTCTGATTTTGCCTGTCAGTGGCTGGAATCATGACGAGAGTATGGAATCGCAACAATGGTGGCTTTGGTCTCACTAATATTCGAAGAAAAGAAATTGTGGCATCCAACACGGAATTTTGGAAAAGCAGATGACGAGGTCAGGAGAGGCTGCTCTTCACAATCTCTTCTCTTCCCCCTTCGGTCATTCTAAAAAAAAACAAATGACCCACTCATCCTCCCAGTGCTCTACACGGTTAGCAAAAGCTTTAGCAGAGGTCTTGTTCCCAATACGGGGGGGCGAGAGGGAGGGAGGAGAAAGGGGGCAAAAGAATAGTAACAAGTCTGAGGATTGGGAGTGTTATAGAAACCAAAGGGCCACCAACAAGTTGATAAGAAAATAGAATGAGAGTAAACTAGCCAGTAACATTAAAAAAATTGTAAGAGCGTTTAAAGTGCAAAGAGAGTAGCTAAAACAAACGTTGGTCTCTTGGAAGCAAAGACAGGAGAAATTACCATGGGGAATGAGGAAATGGCAGAGACATCAAACAAAGAAGACACAGCAGAAGACAAGTTCCATACCAGAAGTAGGCAGTAAAGTAGAAGTAGCTAGATTTCCAAAAGGCATTCAATAAGATGTCACACAAAAGGTTAATTGGCAAGATAAGGGCTCATGGAGTTGAGGGTAATATATTATCCTGGATAGATGTTTGGTTAACAGATAGGCAGCAACGAATGCACATAAACAAGGTATTTTCAATTTGGCAGCAAGTAAATAGTGGAGTGCCCCAAGGATCAGTGCTGGGGCTTCAGCTATTTACAATCTATATTAATGACTTAGAAGAGACAGAGTAATGTCCCTAAGTTTGCTGATGATACATAGGTACGTAGAAAGGTAAGCTCTGGGGAGGACACAGAAGTTGCAAAGAGATATAGACAGGTTAAGTGAGTGGACAACAAGATGGCAGTTCGAGTATAACGTAGGGAAGTGTGAAGTTATGCACTTTGGTCGTAAGAATTGAAAAGTAGAATTTTTTTTTAAAAAAGGTGTGAAACTTGTAAGTGTTGATGTTCAAAGAGTCTTGGGTGTACTTGTACAAGGAACGCAGAAAATTAATATGCAGGTACAACAAGCAATTAGGAAGGCAAATGGCAGGGTGGCCTTTATTGCAAGGGGATTCGAGTCCAGGAATAAGGAAGTATTGGTACAAATGTACAGGGTTTTGGTCTCCACATTAAGATAGGATATACTTGCATTGGAGGCACTCCAGCAAAATGTTCACTAGATTGGTCCCTACGATGATGGAATTAAGCAAATTGGGCCTGTATTCTCCGGAGTTTGGAAGTATGAGAGGTGATCTCATCGAAACATAAGATTCTAAAGGGGCTGGATAGGGTAGACAGAGAGATTATTTCCACTTGTCAGGAAATCTAAAACACGGGAGCACAGTCTCAGGATACGGGGCTGATCATTTAGGACTGAGATGAGGAAAAATTACTTCACTCAAAGGGTTGTGAATCTTTGGAATTCTCTACCCCAGAGGGTTGTGGATGCTCCATCATTGAATATATTTATGGCTGGGATAAGACAGATATTTGGTCTCTCAGGGATTAGTGGCAAGCAGGCGGGAAAGTGGAGTTGAATCCTAAGACCAGCCATGATCATTTTGAATGATGGAGCAGGCTCGATGGGCCTTATGCTCTACTCCTGCCCCTATTTCTTGTGTTCAAAAATAAAGAAAAAAGATGACAGAGATAGTAGAGATACAGCTGGGTATGATCAGCATACATGTGCAAGCTGACCTCATGTCTGCAAGAAGTTGCCATCAAGGGGAAGCATATAGCTGAGGGAAGGGACCATGGATAGATCTTTGGGGACTCCAGAAATAATGGCAGGGGACAGGAAAAGAAGCCACAGCTGCAGAAATTCCAGCAACAATCAAATAGGCACGAGTAGAACCAAGTGACAGGAGTGTCATTGAGCTAGACAACGGGGAGAGGCATTGGAGGAGGATGGTGTGATCGACCATTTCAAGGGCTGTAGAGAAGTCAAGCAGAATGAAAAAGGATATTGCACCACATTTTTACAGTCACAGAGGATATCATGGGGCTTTAGTTAGGGCCATTTCAGCACCATGGTAAGGGTGGAAACCTAACTGCAAAGATTTAAACGGCATTGCAGGAAAGCAAGGCATGGATTTTGGAGGCACCAACATGTTTATAGGATGGGTAAGGAAAGGGAGGTTTGAAGTGGGGCAGTAGTTTGCAAGATCAGATGGATTGAGGTTGGGAAAGAGAAATGCATATTACCTGGGAAGAGGAACCATTAATGTCAGCTGGTAGGGGTCAGGAAGGGATGCTGGGTGGTCAGCTGTTTCGTTGAGATACTTTGTACAATCTAAACTATCCAGATTTATTGACAAATAAAGTGACTGACAGCATAAAAATGGTAACTACAGAGCATCAGAAACATACATTACATTAATATTTAAATGGATCAGTTGTTCATCCAGGCCCTCAAGCCTACTCTCAAAAGGCAATCTCTGATGACACAAACACAGGCATTTGCTTATGGCGCTCTATCCACCTCAATTTGTAATGGTGCAACGCACCAAGGCTCCTTAGACAGCACCTTCCAAACCCACGACCTCTACCAACTAGAAGGACAAGGGCAGCAAATGCATGGGACCACCACCACCTGCAAGATCCCCTCCAAGTCACACACCATCCTGACTTGGAACAATATTTCTGTTCCTTCAGTCGCTGGGTCAAGATCCTGGAACTTCCTTCCTAACAGCACTGTGGGTGTACCTACCCAACATGGACTGCAGCGGTTCAAGAAGGCAGCTCACCACCACCTTCTCGAGGGCAATTAGGGATGGGCAATAAATGCTGGCCTGGCCAGCAATGCCCACATCCCATGAATGAATACAAAAAGAGAAATTGATAACCACTACAAGATCCTTGGGTTATAAAGGATATTTTCCTCACTGAAGTGCAAGCAATTTCCATTAAATTATCAGCAAACAAAATGTCAATAACATCTTAAGAAAGAATGGGATATGGCTTCCAACAACCTGTTTAGTTTTAACACCTGACTTATTGGATTTTTTTTTTGTATCACGCATGAAGGAATACAAGATTCCATTAGATCAAAAAGACTCCTCGTAGTGAAAGAGTCAAAATGAGCGAGAAGTGAGTAGCTGTTTCAGTTTCCAATGGTCAGAGTTCATGTTAGAGAAGGATTACGACTTTAAAATATACAAACCAAAACTATTCACGTTTAAACATGTACACTTTTAGCTGCAAGCTAGCATTTCATCATATCGCCATACAGCCCTCTATCAAGCCAGCTGGCCAGCTCCTTAAAACAGCTACCCATTTAGTCATATTTCTATACCCTTTTCCCACACTCATCATTTCTTTCATCCTTAAATATTTATCCACTTCTCTTTTAAAAGCCATTATGAATTCTCGTTCCACCACTGTTTCTGGTATGGCAATATCATGAATTAGCAACCTACTCCCTGCATAAAAGAAGCCCTACCTCCTCCCTTGACTGTTTTGTTAATCATTTTAAAATTTATTCCCTCTCATTATCAACTAGCATACATTTACTTTACCAGTATCCTTCATAACTTTGAGACCTCTAACAAGTCTCAACCTTCTTTGTTAAAATGAAAAGAATACCAAGTTTACCTCCAAGTCCGCACACCATCCTGACTTGGATATATACAGGCATTCCTTAGTTGGGCCGAATGCCCGTTTGTCTTGTAAATTCCACATAAATTGAAACACGAGCCCTCCAGCTAATATAGTTCACACTTCCTTAATTACTTCAAACATTGTAGTTGAAGGGGGAAAGAGAATAATAAAAAAGATATACAAAACAATCTTTCCAAACCTGTCTCTGTAGACGTTTATGGGAATATGCTGAGATTTCTTTGGATCAATTAGGATAAAACATCATATTTCAGGATTTTGTGACCATTTTTCCACAGAAACTGCTATCTTTACTTGTTTTCTTTAAGCAAATAATATTTCCAGAAGTTTTTAAAAAAGGCACCTAGATGAAATTTGGTTCATGTGTTAAATGGATGTTGTTTTTCCAAGACACTAAACAATATGCCATTTGTTTGATTATCTAGGTAATCAAAAACATCCCAGGTCACTGTGCTGGAAAGCCCTTTGATCTCTGTCTGTGAAGAGGGTTAGATAAGAGACAATTGGGGACACAGAAAAGAAACCAGGTTTTTGAATCACAAAATTAAGGCAGTTAAGTTTTATTAAAGGGAAATCTTGGAGGACATTTGCTGAGACGAAGAGATGCTTGAGAACAGTTAGAAGTCATCTTCTTTCAGTAAAGTGACCCATTGATGTGGGGAAACACAGCATGTTCTTTATTTATATCATTGCGAGAAAATACACTGCACAGATTGAGCAGAATGAATCTGATTGTAACCGTTTATCTGCATGTTCACTCATTGAAATAAAACAGCTTCACTATTTGTAAAAAGTCTCACTTCATCAAGCGTTAATGCAGTCCACCTTCAGTGGGATTGAAAGCGTACATATGCACAAGGCATAAACAGGTCACAAAGGGGTATTATTGGTACACCACAGAGTTAAGCTATTGTGCAAGTAAAAACAGGGCAGTGTGAGTCAACTCCGATTATATTAAGACATTGAGTCTGCTTACAAAGTAAATCATGCCACTGATCCAGAGAAGGCATGCATTGCAGACTGGAATTTATAACGATCCCCATTTTTTTTTAAGCTATCATTTCTTCAAAGGAAAAATTCATTTTGCTATATTGACAACTACCCACTGTAATCTAATTTCTATCAAAAATTTCTGGGAAATGTTGCATTAACATAAGAAATAGGAGCAAGAGTAGGCCATTTGGTCCCTACAGCCTGCTCTGTCATTCAATAAGTTCATGGCTGATCTGATTGTGGACTTAACTCTATTTTCCTGCCTGCCCCTCAACCATTGACTAATCTGTCTACCTCAGCCTTGAATATATTCAATGATCCAGCCTCCACTGCTCGCTGGGGAAAAGAATTCCAAACACTAACGACCTTCAAAAAAGAAATTCATCCTCAGTCTTAAATGGGAGACCCCTTAATTAGAAACTGTGCCCCCTGGTTCTAGATTCCCCCATGAGGGGAAACATCCTCTCAGCTTCTACCCTGTCAAGCCCTCTCAGAATCTTATACATTTCAATAAGATCACCTCCCAATCTTCTAAACTCCAATGAGTAGAGACCCAACCTGCTCAAACTTTCCTCATAAGACAAACCCCTTATCCCAGGAATCAGCCTAGTGAACCTTCTCTGAACTGTTCCAATGCAATTATGTCCCTCCTTAAATAAGGTGACCAAAACTGTACACATATTCTACGTGTGGTCTCACTAGTGCCCTGTACAGTTTTAACAAGACTTCCCTACTTTTATACTCCATCCCCCTTACAATAAAGGCCAACCCATTTGCCTTCCTAATTACTTGCTGTACCTGCATGCTGACTTTGTGATTCGTGTACAAGGACACCCAGATCCCTCTGTACTGCAGCATTCTGCAGTCTCTTTCCATTTAAGTAATATTCTACTTTTCTATACTTTCCACCAAAATGGACAACCTCGCATTTTCCCACATTATATTCCATCTGCCAAATTTTTGCCCACTCACTTAACCTATCTATATACCTCTGCAAGCTCTTTGTATCCTCCTCACAACTTGCTTTCCTACCTATCTTTGTATCGTCAGCAAATTTAGCTACAACACACTCGGTTCCTTCATCCAAGTCAATAATATAGATTGTAAAATAGTTGAGGCCCATCACTGATCCCTGTGGCACTCCACTAGTTAGTTTGCCATCCTGAAAATGACCCATTTATCCCAACTCTGTTTCCGGTTAGTTAGCCTGTCCTCTATCCATGTTAATACATCACCCCCAACATCATGAGCTCTTACCTTGTGTAGTAACCTTTTATGTGGCATCTTATTGAATACCTTTTAGAAATTCAAATGCACTACATCTACTGGTTCCCTTTTATCCACTCTGTATGTTAAATTTATTTGTTCTTTGGGGATGTATCAAACACTACTTCCCTTTCACAAACCATGGTGACTCTGCCTGATTGCATTGTGATTTCCCAGATGCCCTGTTACTACCTCTTTAATAATGGATTCCAGCATCTTCCCAACAAGACATTAGGCTAACTGGCATCATCACAAAGCAGCTTATTTTTAACCAGTATTTATATTGCACAGTCTCGAGAAAGGTCTTAAATGTGACATTTTCATCACAAGTAGCTTGAAATAAAATGAGGATTTAACGCAAGCATGGCAATATTGCTAAAGGCATACAAAAATATTGCTTTTTAAGCACCAGCTGAATTCAATTCTCACCTATTTCTGTTGAACTGAATTGCAAAGTCAGTCATTACTTGCATGGCTTTATTCATCAAGGAGAGATCCATGTAGATATGACCCATGCGGCGTGAAAATGTGCCAGAAATCTCAAGACCTTTAGCCTTTGCAGCAGGCAACCAAACCTGGTGGAACAAAAATAATGTGATGAATTAAAACCATTTCATTATGGTATTTTTGAGCACCAAGAAAAACAGAAGTTACAGTTTCAAAGGAATCTTAAATTGTGTTCTATATCAGTTTTCCAGAAAACTTAGTTATCCTGAAATGCATAAATAATAGTTTGTCGAAGTACAAAAATATAATTTGTTCAGTGTAATCTGGTCTGCTAAAGGCTGAAATTAGTTTTCTAGAGCAACAAACCAAGTAACACTAAACATATCTGGGTTTCTGGAACATTTAGTGCAATTGCTTTAAATTAAGATGGGGCTAATTTTAGCTATAATATTAAGTATGAATTGATGCAAATGTACAACTCAATTCAGACAGACATGCTCAAAAAAGTAGCATATTATCAGTTAAAATATGAATATACAGAACCCCTCAATATTCGACAGCATTATATAAAACATCAAGTAGCGATGCAAAATTGGCATACATGCACAAAATGTCTGTCATAGAAAATCAGCTTATTTCCAATAAGTCAACTGGAATGGGAGACACATTGTCAAATATGACATTATTAGGTCATAATTCTTGCAGCCAAGGAAACAAATTGGAAATGATAAATTTTCAGAAGCAGGAAAGGTAATACAGTACAGTAGTTTATCTTCTGATAGAGCACTTGCAATCTCATGGTTATTCATGATCAAGATATATAAAAATAGCATAACATTACTAATCATATAGCTCAACATTTCACCTTGGAAGAATACAGTATGTACATTGTAAAAGAGTAAGCTTAAAGTGCCCCAGTGGCTCAGTGTGTAAATTTATATCCTTGGATAAGAGTAGGAAAAAAATCCCACACACAACCAGCCACAGCAAATATACCCCAATTGTTAGCTAGCATCCCCTGCCGAAAAGGAGCAGTTGTGAATGCCTGGAAAAGAACAAAACTGCTTCGGTTGCAGTACCCCTCAAGTCATGTAACCTATGATATTAAGCCACTATCTTCAGGAAAGTAGCTTGAGGGTTGGGGTGCACACAGTACAAAAGCATACTGATACCGGAACCTATCCATAGCACTCATCTATTTTGCATTCACTTGTACTGAATGCAAGAATACACTGCTGAAATTGCCAATTTTTGTTTGTTTACACCTTCATCACAGTGCAACATTAAGGCAAGATTAACAAGGCACAAGAAAAAAAAAGTTTGTGTAATTGCATTATAATTGCTATATCCTCTAATTTAAATGGCTTCATCAGGTTTTAAACTCTCAATTAGCATTATGGAGCATTTGATGTACAATAAACACCATTAAGACACCATTATTTTGTATTTAGAAAGTTTAATGAACCACAATGACAAACCAGAGTAAAATAGTAATTATCACTGGGCAGAGAAAAAATAAGGGTTAACTACCAGTAGTTCAAAGCAGATTCATTTGGGTAGATAGAACTTGGCACTTACAAGCAATATGGTGGTGCAGAGTGTTAGAAAACCAACACTCAGAGCCACAGAATGAGGATGAATGCAGGTTTGATTCCTGCTCCACTCAGTTCCTGATATGAGCCGTACTGAGTGGGGAGGTAACCAGTGAAGGCTGTGTCATTTCCCTGCAGGTGGAAGAAAAAGAAATCGGAGGGGATAGCCACACCCGGGCAGACACTTGCTTTTCCTTGTAACCAGCTACAGGGGGCATTGGT
The DNA here is from genome assembly GCF_036365525.1 of Heterodontus francisci. Taxonomy (NCBI): domain Eukaryota; kingdom Metazoa; phylum Chordata; class Chondrichthyes; order Heterodontiformes; family Heterodontidae; genus Heterodontus; species Heterodontus francisci. The sequence goes on along the minus strand of NC_090393.1, from coordinate 27,229,638 downwards.
GTGGATGTGGGATCAGGTACTGTTGAGGCACCTAGGCCAGGCAGTCAGGAAATGTGATCATCTGTCCTTCTTGGAAAAACATTAAAAGTAAATAAACGATTCTTACAGTTTTGGGTGCCACATAAGAACCAGATGGCATGCCTATTCCACCAGCAAGATCAAACAGATCATTTAAGCCGCCTCCAAGTGGTGCATTCAAGGATGTTGGCATGACTGCTGGAGTCCCATAGCCAGCACCAATCTGTATGGATAGCAAAAGATACATTTGTCACATCTTGTATTTCATGCCTTATAAAACTAGTTGCTTTCTTGTTTTTGTTTGTGTGCACTTTTAAAAAAAAAAGCAAGACGTTGCTACTGATCTGCTCATAGATGTTGATGTATACAAATAATATAGATTCGCTATATTTTGTGAAGTATATTAAAGAGAGAAAATCAAAACTCAAGTTACCAAAAGGAGGAAATGAAGAAGTTTTGTGTGAATGTAGTGAGTTATCATTTTTGGAAATACATTCAACTATATTGATGCATAAAGTTTCTTTCAAAAAAACCCAAAAACAATTCTGTTGCAATGGTCAGACTGGATTGTAGGCTTTTCTAATGCACTTAAATCAGACGATGAATGGGCCCAATTTCATTTTACCTGTTACTACTTTAAAATGGCAATAACCATTCACAAATAATAAGTAAATTACTGATATCATGGCACTGCCTCACAGTAAGATGATGTTCTGTTTCCTAAGGACAGGAACATGGTGTAATATTGCAGTGTGTTCTTACTACTCAAGTGTAGGCGTGTGTTTCTTTAACTGTACTATGTGTAATTGTTTTGCATTCCCGAATCAATGGTTGCATCAGTTACAGTTCAGCCTGGCTTTCTTTCTCCTTTTTTAATGAAGCATTTAAGGCCATGAAGTCAAATTATTAAGAATTAAGGCTAATTTGAAGAAGAGTTCAACTGTTATTTTTTTGGTCAGGTGATTGTGTAGACGGAAAGTGGGTCAGTTTCAGTTGTATATCAGAAACAGACAGCATTAAGTCATTGGATCTTTCCTCGCATTAAAAAGTGTGCATGTGACACACCAGTTTTCATATATTTATGAAGTAGATATGTAACTTACTGCAGGACTTCCACTTAGATCTCCACCAAGCTAAAAGAAAAACAAAATAGTTTGGTTACACAATGCAGGTGAAAAAGTAAATTGAGTAAAGCTGCTAAAAAGTGCACATTTTAATCTTACTACATCTAAAATGTTGATTTTCTCCACTAATAAACCCAAATTATCAGAACTAGTGTGCTTGGGAATTACATTATCCATAAAACTATAATTAGCCTACAACTTTAACTTGGAAACAAAAATCACCAGCCAAAAGGACAGCGGATCATACCCCTTCGGTTTCATCGCCCATCTCCAGACACGAATATGCAAAGACAGAGGCAACGCAAGGACATTCACATGCAAGCAGAAATAGAGTGAAAAAAAAAGGAACAGCATAAATTCAAAGAAGAAAACACAGCATTATTAGAATACGTACATCAGCTACAGCTACGCTACTAAAAGTATATCAACCGAAAAGAGAACATTAATTCAGTATTGACTCAACAATGTCAAATACTCAATATTTCAGTGCATCTGTTGAATTTCTAAAGGTCTGCAACTTGTTAAAGCAGCTTGACATTATAGAATTGCTAAAATCTAAATGTCAATGTACTACAAGCAATAGTTATCTATTAGTTAAGGCAACATTGGAAAATAAGAGGTAAAATATTACACCAAAACAATGAATGAAAATTGATAAAATATTAAATACTCTCATTTTTATACTGAAGGCTAAGAAAAAAATTGCTTGACAGGTGAAAATTTAAAAGAAAGTTATTCTGCCTTTAAGCCCTGTACAAATGTTATACACCAGCAATTCAAAGACAGGCTAAAACCCTGATTGAAGTCTACACCAAATAAAATACACCATAGCATTTTAATTAAATCTGACAGGTGCACTGACAATTTTTAATAAAACTTGAAAACTGAAAAGCTGTTAAGATCCAGATGGTAATTTGCCTACCAAACTGTCCAATCCACCACCAAGAAGGTCCATGGCTCCCATCTGAACTGTCGATGATGGGATAGGGGGAACATTGACTGGAGGACCAAGGTCAAGATTCAGCAGATCACCCAAAAGATCACCCTGGGATGGAATGACGGCTGGTTGCTGCTCAGTAGGCTGAGATGCAGCTGAAGGAGCAATATCTGGACTCTCGGTACTTTCATTTCTAAGAGATGGCAGGAAATTAGACATAAGGATTACTTACACACAGTATTGGCATTACTGGAAAATAAATAAGTAACTACAGTAACTTACATTTCTATTGCATTCCTCAAAAGCAGGAGAACGGGGTGAAATAATTCTGAAAGCAAGGAGGAAGATGGCAAAGCAGATATAGAAAGGAAGGGGTTTTCAGTAGTGGCTGAAGTGAGCGAAATAAGAAGTCTGAATCAACGATCTACAGTGGCACAAAATGCTCGTTCTTGCTCTACTTCACAATTTCTTGATCTGAATCTGGTTATTTGAGAAAGGTGTGAAGCAGTTCAGTGGAATAACGAATGTTAAACACTGGGTGACTCAACCTATAGCATTTTCTGGGGCTTGGTTCAAATGAACAAGAGATTTGGGAAAAGGTCATCTCTCTCTCTCGCATTAGGAAAATCCCAAGGATTGAAGAGAAATGCACAAATATCTATATATACCAACTAGCTTGTGTTGGTGTTTATACTCCACGCAAGTCTCCTCCCATTCCATCGATCACATCTCAGCCTTTTGGCATATATTTCTATTCCCTTTTCTCATACGTACTCATCTTGCTTGCTTTTGAAAGCACCCAACTT